>NC_066878.1:23739856-24039856 GCF_022985175.1 Labeo rohita
TAGTCTTGTAGAGGAGCGAGTCGTCGTTCTTCAGCCGATGGGCCTCGTCTACACCAATGAATGCCCAGCTTACATTTCCTAAAAATGACTGCAAAACCAAATAGAACAATGAGACCTCTTTCTTTCACATAGATATTACTATATCATATACATCAAAATCAGCTTTTGGCTCAAGCTGTACCTTATCCTTCAGCAGAATTTCATACGTCGTAAGCAGAACGTTGAACTTCAGTCGTTTGGTTTGCGGATGCATCCATTCATGTGTCCGGATCTAAAAGACAAACAGACTGGGGTTACACTTCGTGTGCAAGAAATCTAGGATTTACTCAGTCCTGCATTGTTTAAAACCATACCATGTTCCTGCTGTTGATGTCTCCCAGGTACACCACAACATTCATCTGAGGAGCCCAGAGCTGGATCTCCCTCTGCCAGGATGTGAGGGTAGACAGAGGCACCACCAGAAGGAAGGGCCCGTAAAGCTGGTGCTCATGGAACAAGTAATTGAGGAAGCTGATTGTCTGGATGGTTTTGCCCAGACCCATCTCATCTGCCAGGATACAACTGTTTCCTCTGGGAAAGCAGAAGAGTATGAGTGATGAAGAAACTGATGAAATTATATGAGTGATCTTTTCTGCAGGTTTTATGAGGGTAAATTTAAGACTTTAAGACATTTTTAAGACCAACCAAAGAAAATTTAAGGGAAAATAAATAATGTAATAATTGAAGGGAAAACAATACAGCAATATGTTCCCTATACAGAGTTCGAGTTTTACTTTCACTTTCAAATTAGCAGCAATTCAGCATCTAGCAACTGTTTGTTTTTAGTTTGTTGCAGTTTTCCCTCTTTTCCTCGCCTTCCCTCTGTAAAAGCGCCGTGCACATTTTACTTTCACTTTCAAATTAGCGGCAACTTGGTGTCAAGCAGTTGTTTATTTTTAGTTTGTTTGAGTTTTCCCTCTTTTCCTCGCTTTCCTTTAGTAAAAGCGCAGTGGTGCACATTTTACTTTCAAATTATCAGTAATTTGGTGTCAAGCAGCTGTTTGTTTTTAGTTTGAGTTTTCCCTCTTTTCTTTGGTTTTAAGTCACTTGTAAAACCGTCATGCGCATTTTACTTTCACTTTTAAATTAGCGGAATTAATGTTAACAAACTTTTACAAACAAAAAGAATAATTATAATACACCATGTTATACGCCTAATATAAAATAGTAACTTACACAAAGTTTAAATAGGTATACAAAACTGAAAATCAGTCAACACTATGTAACCAAATAATTGGCAAAAGGAATAAGAAAGCTTGGGAACGCAGCATGTGATGAATGATGTAATATTAAAAATAAAAATAAAAAAAATAAATAAATAAATAAATAAATAAATATATATATATATATATATATATATAAATATATAAATATATAAATATATATATATATATATATATATACATACATACATATACACACACACACACACACACACATATAATATATAAGCAAACACTGGCACCAAATAAATATGAAACTTCCACTACCACCTTGAACAAACGGCAGAACTCAACAGGCTTTTCAAAATCCAAAATATTTTTAAAATAGGCACTTTTGCATTTCGTTTTGAAACTCTTCTGCCATAGTCTTGTCTTTCTCACCTCCTTCTTGTCAGTCAGCTCAGCTCACTCTCTTCACATGATAAATGAAATCTGATTTGTGGTACGACTGTCTTTCGGCACACTGCACTGAGCTGCCGCGTTCAGTTTTAATTGTATTGTCTGTTCTCTAACTGAACTAAAATTATTTTTATTACTATAAAAAAAAATTAAAACATCAAGTTCTTCTTCGGGTGACTGACAGATGAAGCACCACATACCGCCATCTACTGTGTATTGTTTAATGAATATTGAAGGACCTAAGCCATGTAGCACAGAAATTATGCTTTCGCTTCACTTTAAAAATTATTAATACAATGATCATATGAATTTAAGACTTGTTGCTCTGATTTAAGACGTTTTTAAGGCCTTAATTCATGATTTAAGACTTAAAGACCCACAGAAACCCTGTCTATCAGTCAAACTGAGATGTCTACTAGAAATAAACCAAAGTGACATACTTGCACCAAGAATGGGCCATCCAGTTCAGACCCTCCAACTGATAGTCCCGCAGCTCCAACCCATCTGCACCAATGTAGTGAGGCTGCTTCTTCATGGGCATAAACCGTGGCCTCTGTTTTAAAACCTGCAGTAAATCAAACATTTAATTGGTTGGACAGTGGCTGGTTTTCCTTACTTGCTCAGTTGACCATTCACAGCGTTAACAAATGTTACCTTGCAGTCTCTGTAGGGAATGGTTTTGCACTGATTCCGACTCATGTATTCATCAATGCACTTTTGAAACTTCCTGGCAATAAGAGCACCATCTTCCCAACTGCACTCGGAGTATGGCAGCCCTTGCCATTTACAAAGGTAATCTGGATAACCTGCAGCAGACTTCTGATTTGAATGTCCTGCAAGATTAAGCCAACAGTGAAGGTAAATAAACACTCCGAACAACTGAACAAAAAGAAAACGTGAGGCAGCATCTTCTTACCAATGATTCTTTCCACAAGCTGATATTGTGAATGCAAGTCATCCATGAGCTCCTGCTGACAGTTGAAATATTCCACATCCTCAGGTGAGGCAGCTTTGAGCCTACAGATGGCAGTGTAAAAACAAAATTAGCATCTAAAGCCATGTTAACTACAGGAAATTAAGTATCTTTTTAGATTCATACCATTTCTTCTTCTCCTGCTCTTTTTTCTTGAAGTTGTCCAGCTTCTTCATGCCCTTCACATTCTGCTGTTTAAGCGTCTCCTCTGTCTCCCATGTGTTGTGAATGTGGGACCAGTTCTTCCATTTGATCAAGTATTGCACCTCTCCTGGCTGTCTGTTGGGGTCAAAGTTAGCATTTGGGTCTCCATCTGCCTCTACTGCATACACTGTGGTTACGGCCCCCGTTGCTGTTAAGGAACAAGAAAATACCTTAACATATATTATGTCTTCTACACTTTTCTCCCAAGCTGACTGTTTTGGCACATCTTTGGCACAGACTGAACTGCAATAACTTTAAACAGTCTTGGCCACTGAAAGCTGTGTGCATTTATTCATGTCACACAGACTGAACAGCTGTCAAGTTTTGTACAGTTTTTACATCTTTATTCTCACCTCCTTTCCTGCCCATCCTCATTTCCATAACTCTCTCCAGTGTCTCAAACTCGTCCTCCTCTGGTGGTGGGACGTCCTCTCCACACACCTCCACCAGGTCATCTGAATCAGTCTTCAGTTCCTCATCTTCTTTGTAGCTCACATTGACTGTGGCCTGCCGCCGAGGTCCCGCTAGAGCTTTTTTATAATCGTCCTCGTCATCTGAGGAGGAACGGGGGGGCTTCTTTTTGGGAGCTTTGTTATTCCTCCCATTCCTGGCATTGGCCCTGAGAAATGAGCAGAAACTAGGGTCCATGAAAATCGTTTCACAACAGGTTTAGCAGTTTACCCAAAAAATTAAATCAAAATTCAGCAGCAGGCAGTGTTACCAAGTCTACTGTTTTATGGGGTATTAGGTACCTTGCGAATTTTACCAGGGGAACCCCACCAAAAAAAAAAAAATTGAATGGCCAATCATTATGAATTTTATGTGCAGTGTGTCCAAACAAGGCTATGTGGCAAATTTTGTGAGAATCAGCTAAAAAAAAATTTTTTTATTAAAGTATTAACAGAAAGTGTGAATTTTGATTTAATGCTGACTTTGAAAAAACACTAAAGAATGGAGGGCTTGTAATTTTTTTTTTTTTTTTTTTTTGCATAATCTTGCATAACTAAACCAAGATTAAGATAAAAACCGTACTTGTTTGAAGGTTTTCTGCTCTTGACTTTGTGACTGGGCTCATAGTCTGACACTGACTCGTCACTGTTCTCTTCCTCCTCTGCTGAAGAGTCAGACGAGCCACTTCCTGAACCAGAGCCCGAGTCAGAGTCTGAACCAGACCTACACACAGAACACCAGAGTAAATGTTAACCAAATGCAGAGCGAGAGCGTAATCTCGTGTGATGTACCAATGCAGACGGTTTCCAAACCAAACAAACAATCACTCACCCTTTACTCCTGCTCTTTGAATCATCATCTGACTCATCACTACTGGAAGAGTCCTGCAGGTAAGAGCATAACAAAAACTATATAAACAGAGGGATTTGGACAGCCTTGCAAATCTGTGGTCATTGTTATGGAATTCATTTTCACATAGTGACTGTGCTGAACTAAGAACAAGCAGTACCTCGTCTGAACCAGTGTTTGAGGAACTCTGCTGCTGGAGCTGCTGCTGCTGAAGCTGTTGTTTCCTGAGCATGGCTGACCTTTGCACTGTCAGGATACTGGGATTGGACTTCCAAAACTACAACAAGGAGTTATAACACAGGGACATTTTCAAACACACAAGCACATAAATGTTCTGTTCCAAAATCCTGTGAAGTGCCTACTTAGGGTTTCCTAGTAATTAGTTATACTCTGCCGCATGCTATGGTCTAATCTGTCCCGCTACAGCTTTATAATGAACCAAAAACATTTGTACACGTCTCATAATAGCATAAAAGGCCTCTGCCAAAGCAATGGCACATAACACAATGTTAAAGCAAGCATTTGTCAAACTAAAAAAGCACAATATGATAAGTGCCCTTATTGCAAAATGTGGTGATTTATTTAAATAGATATTTAGTCTGTTGCTTGTTTCAAAGCGTAGTGCACACTTTTTGCCTGCAAGGTAACTGTGTCTAATGTATTATGTAAATGTAATGTTTATTTATTAATGCAAGTTGACATATCAGGTGCTTTGACAGAAATTATCTTATCTAACTTCACCGAATGAGTGCAAGTATGAGCACTGACAGAGTGGAATAAAAAGCCCAATAATTTTGAAAAATGGAAACATTTGTTACTGGAATTGATTTACATTTCTACACTTGTAACAAGTAATGAGATAAATGTATACATGCATAAGAGTCTCTTTGTTTTAACAGGAAAAATAAATGTCATTAATGTCTTAATGTGTGTTCATGTAGAACATTCTACCACTTATCAATTAACATTTGGTTTGTGCCTTTGTTTTTCAATAACTTAATGTTTCTTTAAACTTTCACTGTTCTTTAACGTGATGTTTAAATTGCAAACCCTTCTGACATGTGTAATGTCCAGCACAGCCTTCATACATTTACTACATTGGTTTCAAATTGCACACTGTTTGAAGAACAATACTAGGCAGGATGTGGAATAATATGGTCAATTTTGATTTCATGGGGACTTTAAAGCATAAAATTAGCACTGCCCCATGCATCTGACAACTTTACACAAAAGCTTTTATGAAGCTTACCGCTGCTCCGTCGATTTTGTTGTCTTGATCATTCTTTTCCTTGGATTTCTCAGAGTCTGAGTCTGATTGGCTTCCAGAATCTGAGCCGCTTCCTGAGTCACTGCTCCCTGATTGGCTACTGCTAGAACTGCTACTGCTTGAACTCGACCCCGAGCCAGAACCCGATCCTGACCCAGACTCATCATCTGAATTACTGAGACACACACAAAGACATACAGGGATCAAACGGATGAGTCGAGTCCTCTAGAACATCATTTGCATGTTTAAATGCTGTTTAAAACTATAAAATGACAATTGTCAAAAAAACATTACTAGGATTCACAATACACCTAAAGAAGCTGTCATCTATAAAGTTCCAAACTTATGTTTGTGTGTTTGTTTTGTACATTCAAACACACCAAGAATGTGCAAAAACAGTAACTACCATTAACAGTATTTTTAAGGACAATGCATTAGGCTTTTATGTAGATTACTGTTTAATTAGGACTAGGGATGTGCACAACTAGTCAACTAAACAGTACTGCTGCTGCAAGCTAGCAGTGGAAATTCTAGTCAACTAATCAGTTAAATATTGTTTCCCATGACACTTTTCAATTTTTTAACATTTACATTTTGCCATTTATTTATGAAAAGACTGTGCATAACTTTTGCCATGTTAATGTAAGTTCAAAATTATTAAATAGAAATAAATGTAATAAAACAGCAGTTATTTAAATCTCACGACTTTCACATTTCTTCCTTCTCTCACATGCTTTGCACATAAGACGACAAGCAAAGCATAATGTTATTTATACTTCATTATTCAGTGATAATTTAAGTCTATATCACTTTCCAGCTGTCGTACATGTTTAGCACTATGACCTGGATTAGGCAAAACACAGACAGCAGATTTAAATAAATAAATAAAAAGTGATATCATGGATGTCTGACAAACAAAATGGAGAAACTCAGAAAGAGTGAAGGAACACATTTGTTACACTGTGTTACTGATAACTAAAGTAACCATTAGTCTAGCATACAAATCAACTCCTCTCACCCCAAAAAGAACGTGATAGTATGTATGAACAAACAGCTTAAGCAAGTAGAAGGTTAGAATGCTCTGATGTAAAAACTCTGCTGTCAAACACACTGTCAATACCAAGATGCAAGGGGTACATTAAAAGTAATTTATGAAGCTGGACAGTATGAATATACCATCAGTTTTACAGTATGGAAAATGAAGCTCAGATATTCTACCTAAACTCATCTCTTTCACAGAAGAAAATTTTTATTTGAATTTTAAGGCAAACCATTTCTTTAATATCGTTTAACATCCAAATGACGTGCATTCTGACTACCTGGACTCTCCACTGCTGTTGCTGACACTTTCATCTTCACTGCGTCCATCCATCGCAAGCAAATATTAAAGATTAGTCCCTGATGAGATCCTCGCAGTCTGTGTGCGCCACTTCAGAGCAGCTCACCTAAAACGAATAAGTAGTTAAGTTGTGATTAGAACAGAAGCTCAGACAAAAGGAATGCTTTTATCAAAGTGACTTATCTTATGTATGACAGTAAACATTACTGAGTCATTTCTAAGAGACTACAGTGTAAAGAAATCTGAGAAACGGAGATGAACACAAAACATTGCTGTTGAAACAATAAAACAGCTGATTTTCAGAAACGCTACACTATGACTATTTAAATTAAAACATCTCTGCATTTTGTTCATCGTTGTGACCACAGTAGCAGGAATGCACGTGTGCAGTTTAGAAAATCATTTGATTGCATATATACTGTATGTTATTCGTTTATTCTTCAATATTGTAGTCCTAATGTTGCTGGAATAAACTATAACAGCAAATGCTTCTTAGAGAGGATTACTTCTCTACTTCCCCTCTTCAAAACACCACACCATTTAAAGATAAAGGCAAAATCTTATGCCACATGTTTTGTCTCCACGTAAAACCTACAGATAAATCGTACAGATCTCTTTCGTGAAAAGCAAAACATTTAGCACTTCTTAATGAATGAAAGTAATCAGTGAGATGTTGACCGCAAAGGCCTCTAGGGTTTAGGCCTAAAAAGCCGCGGACTTTCCTACGACATAAGTCGACCTGAAGCCGCGCCACGCTCGGGTTGCAGGCGAGCAACGCCGTCGGGTCACCACCACATCCAGGAGTGTTCACAAAAACCTGTTGTCAAGACGTTTACCCGGTCTTAAAATGATGTTTCACATCATCAAACTACATTTTGAGACTATGTTTTGATCGTTTGACCCATTAGCAGTACTGGATTGGCGCTACATTTCAAATCTTTCATCAGTGTCTTTCTGTTGTAGCAGGACAGGCTAACTTAGCTTAGCATGCTACAGCTAGGAGAGAAGCGCGTGTTAGCTGTTTGGCTACCGGTCGCTAACAGAGTCACGCTACTGGAGTCCACTAAAACATAATCTAGATTAGATTAATAATATAGTCATCTTTAAACCATATTTCGAGAAAATCTTCCCATTCTAACACATCATTTATTTGTTTAGCCAGTTATCTCGCGTGCTAAGCTAAACGAGCAAGCAGCCTCACTCAATTTGAGTTTGATTTTTACGGGACGTTCTGCTTTGACTGTAGCTGACTCGTCTTAAGCACTTGAAACAAACAGTTATACTAATGAACTTGTGGGGTTTGTCTTATTATCGGAGGTTCCGACTGAATTTCGAGTGTTTTAGTGTAGTATTGTCTGATCATGATGATGTTGTTGATTCCCGCACTGCGCTTCTGTAGATCAGCCGCTCAGTTTGTTTTCATTAGCCCTTAAAACTCCCAAATACAGCTTTGCGAAGAGTATACAGACATCTACCAATGAATACCCAACCAGGATCGGTTTCTCGGCTAGGTCAATCCCGTTGTACACACGAGTGCAGTCATATTGAAGATGTTTTTATCAGTTACCTGTCTGCCCGTGCGCTGCTTTCGGGCTTTTTCTGCCGATAGCCGCTGTCGTTCGAGAACTCCACAAAACAGTCTTATACTTTATTCTGAGAGGTGAGTTTCTGAGTTTTCCCCTCCACGGTCAACAGTGCCTTGGGTTTAGACGCTAAGCAGTTTTTTGTATTCCATGTGCCGGGAAAACAGATGGGATAGCAGGCATATTTCAGCTGTAAATCCTACACCAGCCGGCCTCCGCCATGACGCGCTCGAGCACAGAGAGAGAAACCCCGGGCTGTGACGTCACCCGCGGCCGCTCTCCCGCTAAACGGCACAATCAATATTTTGATTCTGAGCGATCGAGCCGTAGTAAACTGCTTTGCCGGAAATTTGTTTGTCTAAACAAATGTTATATGTCTATTATGTAAAGTAAACACAACTTTAAAACAACAAGCCCAACTGATAACAAAAAAGCAGTAAGATTTGTTCTGCACTTAATTTCTTCACGTTACTAGATGTTTACGTTAGGCTACTAGAAGTATTTTCTGTCTTCCTGTGTATGTAGGCTATTTGTGACCGTGGACCACAAAACCAGTCACAAGGGTCGTTTTTTATTATTATTATTATTTAATTTCTACATCATCTGATGTATTGATGTATTTGTTAGGATAGGATAATATTTGGCTGAGATACAACTATTTGAAAATCTGGAATCTGAATCAAAATATTGAGAAAATCGCCTTTAAAGTTGTCCAAATGAAGTTCTTAGCAGTGCATGTAATCAAAAATTAAGTTTTGATATATTTATGGTAGGACATTTACAAAATATCTTCATGCAACATGAACTTAATATTCTAATGATTTTTGGCATAAAAATAAAATTGATTATTCAATTTTCTAGTGCTACAAATACACCTGCTCTGCTCATGTTTTGTAGTCCAGGGTCACATTTATTATTATTATTATTATTTTTTAAATTTGTAAATATAGTGTTAGATATTTAATTTATATATACAGAAAATATATAAGATTGTCTGTCCTTTACAACAACCCAGTTGTATCTGAACACTGCACCAATAAACTAGTAACCACCGTACACTGCTGTAAAATATTTTTTAATTTTTACACAAAAAAAAAAAAAAAACTGTTTAACATCACTACAGTATGTCATTTACTTTAAATTAATTGTCATATTAATGGTTTTTTGGAAGTGAAAAGTAAAAATGATTACAATTTAAATATACATAAAGCTCAGCACAAACATTCATGTGCCTTTACAGTTATTGTGAAATTGTGATATTTCTTTTTTCTGTTTATTTAGCTCTTCTTTCATCAGTTAAGGGTGTTCGTGTTCTATTTTGTGTTGTTTACTTGGGTTATTGGCCATGATTTAATCAGCTTATGATGAAGTGTGATTTATTGTCTGTTTTACCACATATTATTATGTTTTATCAATACATTTTAAGTTACAAAGATTTTGGTAGGTTAAGTAGATTGCTATGTCAACATTATGTTACTTGATGAAATATGCATTTATAAATTGCAAATTATATTGTAAAATATACATTTGACAGGATGAAATGCATGGTTTTAATCATTTACATTCACATTAACATTTCGTATCCATACACAACAAGCAAACATCACCTGTCCATCCTTAAAGACTATTGCAGTATAGTTAATCAACACACTTTAAATTAAGAGAAACTTTATTAGTAATATTTGTAATTTATGAGCATCGTTTTGAGCATTGAGATCTAAACCGTCCAGGTTACATATTATTATATTGTACTAGATTAAAATAGTTCTCCATACACAATCAAGTTTTAAGGTGTAAACATTAATCTTTTAATTTTACAAATCTTACTTATCTTAGTTAACTGTATTAGTTTACATAAACTAAGAATGAGCAATACGTCTACAGCATTTATTAATCTTAGTTAGTGTTATTTCCTAATGCATTATTAAAATGACTTGAAGTTGAGTTTGTTCACATTAGTTAATGCACTGTGAACTAACATAAACAATGAATGAATGACTGTACTTTATTAACTAACATAAACATTAATAAACAGTGTAATAAATGTATTGTTTATTGTTCGTTCATGTTAGTAGTAACAAAATGATGAAAAACAAAACAAAACTTGGAGACACAGACAAAAGTGATTATAGGGTCACATTACGTGCAAGGCCTTCATGCCAGTCACATGATTTGACCTACATTTCATTTGGTTTTTGCTATTGTTCCTTTAAGGAAACCATTATAAAGTCAGAAGTGTTATACTGCCGCACGTTATTCAAAATTATGACTAAACCATCAATTTATGTCAAATATATTGTTTTATTTCTCACATTCTACACGACTAATTTATAATTAGCATTAGAAATAAATGTATTTTCTCTTTAAAGGGGTCATCAGATACAAAGTTCACTTTTACATGTTGTTTGAACATTAATGTGTGTAAATCTCCCCTATAATGATAAAAATCCATGCAGTGGTTTTAAATTAATCTGTAAAAATAATATCCCCTTTTTCAAATCGAGCCGTTCTCAGATGCCTGTAGTTGTTGCGTCACACCGACAGAGGCCGCTCCCACAATAGTTGATTGACATGAGCGTCTTACCTCAGATCAGCTGTAACAGTCCGACCTCCATTGTTTCAGAGCAGGGATGTAAGTTAGACAAGAATATCTCAGACTGAGCGATTGAGGTGTTGTGTTACTGGATGTAATAATGAACATAGTGGTCGTCATTTACTCCAGACATCTGAGCCGCTGAAGATGCCGTGGACTACGTTTGTTTGTGAAGGAAATGCCCCTCTTGATCTACACATATCCGTCTATGTTCGCTCAAATCATTCGTGATCCAGCTTCACCTACAGCAGAAGTTAGTATAAGGGTTTTTTTTATAACTTTATACAATCACCTTTCCTAATAACTAGGCTAAATGCGCTAAATGCGGCTAAAGTAAACAATCTCTCACAACAGCAGAGTGAAGAGAGGGGCGGGGCGAGCAAAGCTCATTTGCATGTAAAGGAACAATCCCTCGGAATGGGATGATTTTTGCAGAGCTCATTTTGACAAGGTAAAAAGGGTATTTTACACAACCATTGAGAATTTTTAACCAAAGTACACTGCCCCCCAAAAGTTTGGAAATGCCCTACAAAAGTGGGGTTTTGGACAGCATTGGCATGAATCCTTTTTAATTTGTGATAATTTTGCACTGATAAGGGACAACACAAACTATGAAAACATATTTTATTACATAAACAGACATAGAAAAAACTTAAATTTGCGATTCATCAAAATATCCACCATTAGCAGCTATTACAGCTCTGCATAATCTGGGCCTAAATTCATTGTATTTTAAAGTGAACTGTCAATCAATTGTTGAAGCTATGAAGGTGTGCTGACCCAAAAATCTTTTAAAAACCTGGGCCAAGTTTAAACCAGTAACCAAGCATCACAGCTGGAAAAGGGGCATGTCTGACTTTGACATGTGTATGTTGCCATTATTATGTAATCAAAATGAAAATTATTATTGCTGGTCTTGAGTGATAATGTCAACTTACTTGAAAATGATAAGGATTTATGCTGATATTGTCCAAAAGCACACTTTGCCAGGGGTGTTTCCAAACATTAAGACCCTAAAGAATCATATCAACTTGTGGAAAATGGGTATCCGATGACCCCTTTAAGAAACTTATTAAAAAGTAATTTGTACACCTTTGTAATAGGAAAAATATCCTGAATGTGGTTTTAGAGGAGTAATTGACAAACTGTATTTAAGTGCTTTTTGAGCAACTTCCTCAGCGCTGCTGATCTCAGATCAGTGATGGCTGTTTATATGTATATTTAGAATTTAGAAGACATGCTGTTTTTTTTATTGTTTGTGAACATCTTTGTATTCCTTTTAGTTTAACATATGTATTTATATGCTAATTTTTAAAGAATTTTAAATAATCATAAATAATCAAAACAGATGCATGAAAAATAACATCAACAATAAACAAGACACAGCAGTGCTCATTCAGTAAATGCACAACTAAACACATGTGTTTTGAGTTTGGATTTGAATACAGCTAATGCTGAAGCATATCTGATCTGTTCTGGAAGGTGGATTCAGCTGCAGGTGGAATAATAGCAGATTCCCCTTGTTTTGAGTGAACCCTTGGTATTTCTGACTGACTTCAGCCTGACAGACCATTCAGATCAAGCCAGGAATCTTGGTGTGATATTAGACTTAGACCTTTCAGTATGCCAAAGCAATAACTTTAAAAAATATTGCAAGGAAAAAATATATTGCAGTAGCCAGTTTTCTCTAAGTCTTGACTGGATTCATCTCCTGCAATATTGACGAATATTATAACTTATAGATGACAAGTTAAAGTTATTGCTTTGACATATCACATGACTACTGAAACTAAGGTCTGATTCCAAATCAGTTCCTGACCTCTTTGACCCCTAGATGGCGGAGCTAAAAGCACAAGGAAAGTGTGCTATCCTTAAGGAAAATGTGCTTTTCAATAATGCTAGTGTAGAATTGCAGAAAAAACATGTTTTTATTGAACACATTCTGTGGGAAAATAAATAAAGTGGTTTTTTTTATTTATTTAATTTTTTATAAATATTATATGAGGTAGTAATGGGGGTAAAAGGCTAACCGGAATGAGACAAAAGCCACTCAGTACTGATACAAATACTTTAGCTAAAGTAATATGTTTTGAATAATATCTAACTTTGAATAATACTGAATAATATTTAATAGTTAATACTTGTAAAAAAAACTTTTACCTAGGCAAAGTTTACAATTATTTAAGAAATATACTGTCATTAAAATATGTTAATTTTAAAATACAGAAATAAAATTATTTAAAAAAAAAGTAAAAATTCTAAAAGCTTTTAAGGAGATCCCATCGTAATTTAATATAGCTCTAGAATATAACAATAAATATGATATGATACATGATGAATCTCTATCTTTTATTATCTCTACTTCTTCTAAGGATGACACCCAAGTTAATTAACTATATTATCTAACAATGTCATGTCAACAAATGGAAAATTGTCATTATCCATCATCATGTTAATTATTGTGTTCTTAGGGTTAGGGTTAGCCCCAAAAGCAGGAGCTACTATACTTTTATAAACGTTTCCGTTATTGAAAAACCGTTGATTTAACTCGACAAAAGTGAAAATCGTCTCATGATCTCAGTGATTCATTATGATTTCTTGACCCTTCCAGCGATGGATACTTAAATGGTAATTTATGTTTATTTTAGATTAGAATTAAATATATTTTTTACTTTACCCCTAGAAAGTTTGTTGAGGCCCTCTAGTGGACCCCAATCATCCTGGCCTGAACGCAATCACAATTAACAGAGATGAGTCTTTTTTAAATGCATCTTGGAAGGCATTTACACTTGGTTTCACTGTGATGAAAAAACAATGTAAATAGGGCCATATTTCAGATCCTCAAATCCAACACCATTTCACTGATGAAGATCAACTCTCTTATATTTATGCAACTGAGTGACTTAGACTGCATTCAAGGTCTATGTGTTTCATTCAGCACTCATTTCCTGGCAACACAATGCAAGAAATACACAATGCAAAGAACAGTGTTTTATTAATATCAAATGAAACTCAAACTCTGACAAAAACAAGAGTTAAACTTTTGACACTGCAGAGGGAAAAGAACATTTGAAGCATTAAAAATGTTCAGAATAGAAGAAAACATAACAATATTACATGTGCATTCAAGTATTCTAAGACAAACTAAGACATGCCTTCTGAATAGATCACGTACTGTCTTATTGAAGGCACTGCAGCCAGTAGTGGTTTCTAATGCATTTTTATTCATTAAGAGACGAAAATCTACATGTACTGAAATCAATTAGGTTGTATTCCTCTAGGCAGGAGCAGTTTTTAAATAATTACTATTATTATTACACTTTTGATAAGAAGAGAATACAACAGTTGAACGTTTTCAGTGCGTGACAGGTCTTCAAGCTTAAGTTTTACCCTTATTGGCTCTGAAATATCACAGAGGGTGTATCAATAGATTTCTTGCTGAGAATTTCACTATTTCACAAATAAAAACATCAAATAATAAGGTAAATTAAAAAGTTAATAGCATAGATACCCCAAAACACAAAAACAGCTTTTTTTTCTTTTCTTTTTTTTTTTAAGCGCTTTCGAATCTTGTATCAGTGTTAGAGGCTGCGGCAGGACAGCAATCCAGCTCACTTTAGCAGCTCGGGTTTTGGTAGTCTGGACACGAATGGGTCAGACACAAAAGTGACTTCAAATGGAATGACTGACAGTCGGCTGACTGCTGCCCGAAAGAGATGTAAATACAAAACTGGAATCAGATTCAGGGATGTTTGTAAAAGTACACTAGTAAGCTGATTCCTTGATGCTTATGAACTGATATATTAGTAAGCCTATTATTTTTAAATATAGCAAATAGACCGAAATAGGCTTGATCTCTTTCTGACTTAATGCTAGGCATTGTATATTCACTGCTGTGAAGATATATAATAAATCACACTGTTCCAATAACGTCACAAATTTAGTGTTTTTTAACAGTGGTCCAATGGATTTATAGCACATAAACATGAACACAATGCAGTTAGGAAATCAAACTACAACAAAACTATTAATCAGGCTTAAATTAAATCCAATATGTAAATAAAAACTTTGTGAATACTGTAACATCACTGACACATCACAATTAATAAATATATCAAATGAAAGAATCTAAGGTGCTTTTTAGAGCATTTTCCACCGACGGTTAGATGAATGAGATGTTCAAATAATACGGCAGTTTAACTAGATTAGATAGGTAGGTGTTAAACAACCTAGAAACAAAACAAATGATATAGCAAGGTTATAGTAAGGGTGAAATCTAGCAATTCAGTTCATTGCATTACTCTGAATTACAGGAGGACGATATAGAAGGAAAAAAAAGATGCACAAGGGGTTCAACTAAACAGTTAGAAAAAGGAGTTTTGAAAAGTATAACTTTGATAAGAGAAACAACTGCAATACTAACAAAGATCCACAAGAAACATGACGCCGACAGTCATATTCAAATGTTTAGAACTAAAATCTTCCATGATGATGAAGATATAAAAAGCAAATGGACACATATTAAACTCTATTGTCAAAATAAAACTCATACTAGTGCTTCTTGTGTAAAACCATGACAGATTGTCTGCTGTTCAAAAAATGTTAATCAAGTTCCCCCTGGACTTTGGTTTTTATAGCAATGTTATCTACTGTGTGCATTGTGAAGGGGAAAAGACGTTTTAACGGAAAAACTAAATGCCACAACCTTCATTAATGCAAACATTTCTTCCAGACAACAACACAGCATTCAGTGTCATTTAAAATGATCCGGTGAGTCTCCTGTAAAACATTGATTAGAGAAATGAAAAGGCCATTAATGGTTTCTCTATGCTAATGTTAGTTTGGGTTCTCCAGAGATAAGCCTCTCTCGCACAAAGCCTATCAGAGTCTGTTTTAAACAACATCCGGATTGTGTAACAGTCGAGATCCTCACCTGACACAAGTTACTAAAGTTAGCAGAATAACACAAGCGTATGAGCGGATGTTGGGGGAGAACGTAAGACTAAATGCAGTACAGCCAGATTCACGCAACATTTCCAAAGGTCTACGTTTTTTTTGCACACGCTCACACTCACAACTCACAAATAACAGTAGGAATTAAGCAATTAAGCCACACCATTTATTGCTAATCTTGAAAAAACCTCACTATGAACGTATCCCCCATAACATACACTTTTACAACGATCTGTTGTGTGGATAAAGGATTCGTAATCATGTCATTATTTACTCACTCTCATGCTTTTCCAAACTAAAAAAGCATCTTTATGCAGGTCTTGTTCATACAAAGTCTCCAGATAATAGGGCAGCATGATTTTAGGAGAAAATTGATGCGCAATTATTCATATAATTAAAATGCAATTTTAAGCTCCAGGTTTGCTGTGCTTGTTTGTAGGGCTGCACAGTTTAGCCATAAAGGCTGTCTTCATTTCTTCGCTTTCAAACAATAACGCATCAAGCTTTTATTTCGGCAGAAACCTGAAATTGATGGATGAAAACACTAAAACATAAGCTGCTTATGTGCAAGTGAACACAGTGCTGCACTTCGCTCTGAAACACAAAGCATATAGAGTTATTTCATTTAATTGTCTTTGTGATTTCACAATCACACTAAGCCATGATTTTGGTTTTATTTCAGATATTCATGTAGGCAGACTATACTACAACTCTATACTATAACTTTGCTTGCTATATTCCAAGTCTTCCAAAATCTAGTTTTGTGTGACAGACTGAAATCAGTCTTTATTCACAGGACACAAGTGACATTTCAGACCATCAGCGGATATCAACAACAAATTTCAGCCTGTTCTCTACACAAAGCTATGGCTTTAGCAGACTTTGGACCAGATTTGCTGCCAGTTTGTGCCAATGCAATCTCTCTTTTGGCATTAAAAAACTAGTTAATATTTTGTGGCTGACCTTACTGCTTACGCATTTGTAGGAGTTTCCCTTTCAGATGCAACATTTATGGGAAGATATGTATTTAACTAAGGTCTGCAGTAGTCAATTTACGGGTATTCATGCTATTATTTAACACCCAAAAAAGCATGTCTTAAGCCATTTTGCTCTTGACATGGCTCCAACAGTTGCTCATTTGAGCTGCTCTTGGTAAACTGCATTGGTCATTATGGAAATGAGCTGTGTCTGCGCTCTTTAATGTGCTCATTGTCATTAGATCAACTGCAGAACTTTCAACTCCCATCGGCGCTTTTATGGGATTATAGCGCTGCTAATTCACCACCACTTCCTGTCCTTGTATGAAAAGAGCTATGCAAAGTTTCTTCAAAAATGCTCCATTGTGTTCCCAGTCAGGAACATCACGAGGGTGAGTAGAGAATGACAGAATTTGTCTTTTTGAATGAACTACTCCTTTAGTTTCTCCTATCTGGGCCATATGGTGGTTCATCACACCTCTGGTTAACAAACAAGATTAGTGGTCTATGGATGCCGTAAGCCCAAAGTATACTTTGTTTTTGTATGTGTAAGCTAACATACGTGTACAGTTGAACGCGCAGCTTACTACGCATATTTTTCTCCAGTGGTTATGACCGATCTATTTGTTGTTGTCTTTTCAGTTTTGTTTTCTAATGTAAAACAATGGCCCGAACCAGTGCTGCCACCTTGTGGAACAACTGATTAGTGCAAAACAAATTCACTGCACACAGGTTTTGCACGGTTACAAAAATCTGGTGGTGCGTGTACAGCACGTGCATACTATTCCAGTGACGAAATCTGCATCGCACGCACTGTACGTAAAAACCAAGTACACTTTGGGCTTTAGTGGGGAACTATCTTTAATCAGAGTGGTAAAAATCAAGGCCCTACATCATAGCCAGACAACTGTGGGCGGGTGAACGTTGAAATGGCGGGTTTCTGAGAACTCATGTCTTGTTGCGGGTGAACACGCGCTCGCCCCGCAAATTGAGATGCTGTAGCTGGTACTGCAGCACTTCAGTGTCCGCCGGCTCCCTGAGGCTCATCTTGTCCAGGTTGAGGTAGTCCAGGGACTTGGAATACACCCGCTTGCCCTTCAACAGGCAGAGGGGCAGGGGCCCGTGTAAAGCCTTGCTGGGCTCCCCGCTCACGATGGATTTCAAGCAGCCGTCGCCTGAGCTGGGCATGCGCCGCCTCCTGCGTCCGTTGATGGCTGGGATGTCGTACGGTTGGTAGTAACGGCTTTTGGTTTTGTAAATCCGCGAGGCTCGGTGCAGGCTTAAATCCACAGGCTTTTTGATGGGGCTGGGCAAGGCCTCTGTGTTGCTGCTGTCAGGACTAGACCACTTATGGGCTAATTTGAGAAGCTCCTCACCAGTGGTGAAGCCCACTAGATAGTTGGAGTTCATGTGGAGGATTTGGTATCCCGAGACAGTACTTTTAATGGGGGAGCAGGGAGTGCTGGAGCATCGGGGTTTATCGGCTTCTGGCTTCAGGGTGCTTTTGACCTCAGCAGCAGGCAGAACGGATATGGGCGCCCTGGACACTCCACTGGCATCCATTTCCATCTTTAATGACATGACCTGGCTGAAACAGACAGGAAGTTATGTAGGGAATAAATTGCATATACTTTTTAAATTACATACGCTGTTATGACTATAACGCCTTTGCGCTTTGCCATAGAACAAGTCCCTTGCCTGGATGATTTGATGGTTTAAATCGATGCAAATGATCCTCCAGATTTCAGATCTAGCTATATAATGTATTTACAGCATTGTCTAGCACATATATCTGTGCGATGGTGACTCGGGCACATGTTCAAGGCAATTAAGTGGGTTTAAATATTGGTAGGGTTTGTTAAGAGTAAGCAATTCTCACAAATTATTATGGAAAATATGATCAGACATCACAGATGAAAAGTCTGATGCCTGGGCACATGCTTAATTATCACTGTAAAATCATCTAATATCTAATAACACTTCACAAAAAGGTTAATTAGTTGACAGTAGTTAACACAAACTAAGAATGCACAATACTACAGCATTTATTAATCTTAGGTAATGTTAAATTCAGCATTTACTAATAGATGATTAAAATCACAAGTTGTGTTTGTTAACATTAGTTAATGCACTGAGAACTAACACAAACAATGAATGCTATTTTTTATTAACTAACATTAACAAAGATGAATAAATACTGTAATAAATGTACTGTTCATCGTTCGTTCATATTAGTTAATATATTAGCTAAGGTTAACAAATGAAACCTTATTGTAAAGCGTTACACTAATATCGGGAATCTGCTTAATACAATTCAATAACTTCAATGGCTATGATTTCATTAAATAAATATGAGTAAATACATAGTGCTGTTGGATACCACCCATTTAAGATCTACTGTTTATGAATTATGACAATGTTTACTTTATGGTGTTAACATTGCAATATGTTGTATATTTTAACTCCTGTCATATTTTGAAAGAGAAGCTGGCAGTTGTAAAGCATATACATTTCAAAATAAGAGTTCCAGTGTATTTCAGGCTTGTTTCTAACTAAAAGTCCCACATTACGTAAAGTTTCTTTTTTTTTGGTTTATTGGTTATTATTGGTATTTGTTTACACAATGTCTGGCATTTAATTCAATGTCTTGTATCTTCTGTCTGGAAGGAAAGACTATGATTGTTATTTAATGCATATTGTTCAACATTTACTTAGTATCAGCACAATATTCCGGCCTGTAAATAATTACAAAATTATTAAATACAGTTTGAAGCAGAAATATTTTTCAAACCTAGTGTACATTTTGTATTCCAAAATATTTTGCTTGGAAATGTCTCCTTTGTATCACTTTATTAAGGAAAAACACATGATTTGACAAACTTGTGCCCCTATAGTTTGTAAAGCAGTCCTGAACTTAGGAGCATGTCCGCTTTTCCTTGGGAAAAAAAGTTGTCCTATAGAGCAAATTGAGTTAAAACGAACATTTGCAAATGTCTACGTGAATACACTTTGAAATCAACTGCGACCATCACTGGCAGATGTTTTTGCTAAAACTGCACAGTTAGGGCAGGTATTATTTAATAAATTCTGAGGTAATTTTCTCAAATTAGAAGCAGTTGCATCTGTCCTCCTATTCAGCAGCAGAACATGCACAGATATGAAATCTATAGATGGCAGATAAAGGCTTTTAAGAGGGCCAGCTTAACTTCACAGAGAATGGATCTTAATATTAAAACACTGCACTGAAGGATAATTCCAAATGCTGAGTGTTACTTGATAAAATAACAAAAAAGAAAACCATTTAGGAGGCATGAAATAAAACTCGTATCCGGTATAAGGATTTACACTCTGACTCCAAAAAGCTGTGAAAGCCTCAAAAGGTGTCGAGCCCCAGCCGCTGGTTAGTGACAATGATGGAGCCTTTCTACTGGTGATGATGATGTGCCAGTGGCGTGGGAAAGATGTCTAACAAGATTCTGGCAACCATTAAGATCTGACAAATCTGAAGGGGACTTTCAGTCTCTGCAGACATCAATGCAGGAATCTGCAGAAAGTATAAATCTGTTTATTTTACACATTATGACTTTTTTTTATTCATTTATTCATTTTCATTTTTTTCTAATTATTTTAGTAAATATTGTGCAAATTTAATATTAATTTAACTGCATCAATTGTTATGCTTGTGTTCTTTACTATCTTTAAATTTAATAGTGTAATATGATATGGAAGAACAATGGCACATTTTAATGAGCAAACACAAAGTAAAATCAAGGGCTGTGAAGTGTCAATTTATTCTTTATACACATGACGTTTTTCTAAATACAGAATTATGCTTTGTAAGGTATTAGAGCTGCAAACTGAGTAGTCGCGATGAATCTATTCAAAATAAAATTTGATGTATACATACTGTATGTGTGTGTACTGTGTATATATATTATGCATATATAAACACACACACACACGTATATATTTAAAAAAAAATTGTATGTAAACACTTGTATATAATTTATATTATATAAAAATATAAATATTTTCCATATAAATCAAACATATACTTTTCCCTAATAAATACATAATAAATATACACAGTACACACACATAGCATGTAAACAAACTTTTATTTTGAATTGATTAATCGCGACTAATCGTTTTGCAGCTCCATAAGGTATGAAGGTACAACTTCTTTTATTTGTCAAGTAGCACTGATTATTTCATTATATTATGAAATTGATTTTTGGTATTCTTTGATTCTTGGTATTTTAAAATAGTATTTTGTATTGCGTTTTAAAAACAACACTGCCTGACTTTAATAGTTAGGGTTAGGGTTAGACAACCTTTTATTAATATTACATTTTTGTGAAATGGGTAAGAAAACATTTTGCTTTGGGTGGGCTTAATAGTGCAATGTCCTATTTTTGTTTGATACGAATAAATAAATGAACAAACAAATTAACCAAATGTAAGATATTTTACACACGTATTAATCATCAGTACATTAACACATGAATCACACAATCAGCTGCCCATCTGAAAAGTCTATGCCAACACTAAATAGTAGTTAAGTGCTATATTTGCATTATTTTATTACCAAGATCAGTACATTGGAATAAACCAAAAACCTTCTGTCCTCCGTAAGACTGTTCGGCACAAATATTTTTGTAATTTTAGAAAGATAGACAAATAGACTGAAATATCAGTCTAACGTTACCTAGCTTGTAGCACAACATGATGGGTTCAGTTTATTCCCCCTGACACTTTTAAGGAAATCTGAGTTTAATTTAAAACAAATGGTATGCATCCATTATTCAGTCATAAATAACAGGTCCTACATTTCCATTGACTATACAATGGGGGTTTGGACAGTGTAGAGCTGGATGTAACCACTATCCATATGGAAATGTGTTACATGCCATACATTTTCAAGGATAAACCCCGAGAAACCAGGCCAGTGCTTTACTGTAAACGAACCAAAGCTCGCTGTAGCATTTCAGTAGAAACCAAATGCGCGATTTAACCATTTGGACATTGTGATTAATGTAAAAGCATGAACAATAACGACACTAAACGATCATTTTAAGGGTTTAGTAAGAGCTCTGTGAGGAATCAGCCAGTTTTATCCTGTTTCTTCGCCCGCTGATGATGATGATGATGATGATGATGCTCGACATTAGGGGCTCAAATACTGTGCCGAGTACCGTATGTACCATACAAACGCGTTCATCAACAGCTTCGTAGTCAAATACGAGTAATAGGAAATGTACAGTAAAACAGACCACCGTCCTCCACACTCTGTCTTTATTGTGGGCTGTGTCACTGCCACCATTTCGCGATTTATAAGCGGCACGGGGATTTAACGCTACAGCCGCCGCGTGCTCACCTACCGCGCTCTATTTATTGCGGAGTGACCTTAATGTAATAAAAAAAGAGTGTAAAATCAAACCTGTTCAGAAAGACTGCACACCTGGGCTTGAGAGAACCATAGACGTGATCCCTGTCAGAGTAGAGCAGCTCCCAGCGTCTGCTGTCGACACCAGTCACGTGACGCGAGCCGCTGATGCTTCAGGATCCAGTCACGTGACGTGATAAGGGTCGGATGTTCTTATATAAAGCAGTGCTTCTCAAACAAGGGGCCGGGGCCTGCTAGGAGGACTCAGCAAATGTCCAAGGGTGCTACAAGAAGACTTAAAACTATTTAAAGAAGTTCACCTTCTAGAATAAATATTTCCTGATCATTTACGCACCCACATGTGATCCAAGATGTTTGTGTCTTTCTGTCTTGAGTCGCAAAGAAATTAAGGTTTTTGAGGAAAACATTCCAGGATTTTTCTCCATACAGTGGACTATAGTGGTGCTCAGTGGATTAAAGGTTAAAGGAGAAGTTCACTTCCAGAACAACAGATCACAAGTAATGTACTAAACCCCCTTGTCATCCAAAGAAGTGGTAAAAAGCATGCTGATTTATTTCTTGAAAATCATCCATAAATGTTTCAAAATTACCATAAAGCATAGGAGATGTCCCCTTCATTCTTATATAAAGGTGATCTGATAATTTTTTTTCCAGAACAACAATTTACAGATATTTTACTTACCCCCTTGTCATCCAAGATGTTCATGTCTTTCTGTCTTCAGTCGTGAAGAAATTATGGTTTTTAAGGAAAACATTTCAGGATTTTTCTCCATATAATGGACTTCATTGTTGCCCCGATTTCAAACTTCCAAAATGTAGTTTAAATAAAGCTTCAAAGGGCTCTAAACGGGTCTTATCTAGTAAAACGATCGGTCATTTTTTCAGAAAATACAAATTTGTATACTTTTTAACCACAAAAGCTGGTGTAGCACAGGCTCTGGGATGCGCGTCCACGACACTACATACTTTTGAATCACGTCGAAAGGTCACACGGAACTACAGACCTAGTGTTTACAAAGCAAACGCGCAAAGACTAAGAAAGTCAAACGCTGTTTATAACAAAGTTTTTTGCCACACTCTACCTTTTTGAACCGGAGTACCCTGACAATGAAATTAGACGTGATTCGTAGTAGTGATGGGAAGTTTGGATCATTTTACCGACTCGGACCTTTGAGTCTCGTTCAGCAAAATGAACAAATCTTTTTTCGAGTCATTTCGTTCATTTTATCAAAATATAATTAAAATGTTACGTGTCACTTCCCTAACACATCTACTGCTTACACAAACATTGCTCACACTACAAACAAGACAAAACTATAATGCTATAAGAAACAGAAAAGATGAATTCATTGTTTACCTGGGTCTTTAGTCTATGATTCGCTCACCTCACCTCTTATCTGACAAGTTTTTGGGTTTGAGTTGTTCGTTCATCACGTGACAGCCCCATAAGATGAACGAACGACTCGAAAAACATGAGGACTTGAAACAGGTGAACTAATTCCAGTACAGAACCTAATAGGATGTTGCACATGTGCGACTGAACAAATCATCTCCGAGACGACTCGTTCTTCCCGAGTCACATTAAAGATTCGTTCAAAATGAAAGAATCATTCAAGAACAACCAATCACTAATTCATAGCATCGTGGACGCGCATCCCAGAGCCTGTGCTACACGAGCTTTTGTGCTTAAAAAGTGTACAAATTTTATTTTTCAAAAAAAATAACTGATTGTTTCGCTAGAAAAGACCCTTCTTCCTCGGCTGGGATCGTTTAGAGCCCTCTGAAGCTGCATTTAAACTACATTTTGAAAGTTGAAAATCGGGCCCCAGTGAAGTCCATTATATGGAGAAAAATGCTGAAATGTTTCCTTAAAAACCATAATTTCTTCACGACTGAAGACAGAAAGACATGAACATCTTGGGTGACAAGGGGGTAAGTAAAATATCTGTAAATTGTTGTTCTGGAAAAAAAATTATCAGATCACCTTTATTTAAGAATGAAGGGGACATCTCCTATGCTTTATGGTAATTTTCAAACATTTCTGGACGATTTTCAAGAAATAAATCAGCATCCTTTTTACCATTTCTTCGGATGATAACTTACATCAGGTAGCAGAGTTTCCAGACCAGAATGGCATATTGAATCACAAGGTCTGAGGAGAAGGTTCTTAAGAGTGATAAACAAGTTTATGACGGGATTTTCAGTCACACTTTATTTTAAGGTCCAATTCTCGCTATTAACAAATCATTAACTATGACTTTTGCCTCAATAAACTTTCAGGTAAAAGTTCAGGTATTTGGTCGGATTAGGGATGTAGAATATGGTCATGCAGAATATGTGCTTTTAAGTACTAATAAATGTGCAATATGTTAATAACAGGCATGCTAATAAGCAACTAGTTAATAGTGAGAATTGGTCCCTGTATTAAGTTTTACCAGATTTTTCTTATGAACTCCATGCAGAACTCTGTAATCTAGCCAGTGGAAATTTTTAGGCCCTGCCCAATACTAAAACACATACAACCTGGATTAGTTTATAAGTGGATGCTGTCAAATAAAGAAAAACCTGAAAAAGGAGAGTGGAAATAAGCTTAGCACAGACCTGTCTTGAGCTATGAAACTGGCAAGCAACCAGGGGGAGCAGATCACAGGAACACTCAGAGGCCAAAGCAGGGTTGGGCAACTCTAGCCTGGATCCACTTTCCTCCAGAGTTCAGCTCCGACACAAACACACCTGGACAAACAAGTCAAGGTCTTCAGAATTACTAGAACAGTGGCTCCCACTGTTTTCATTTAGCCCGATTTTGCCCCGAATTTCCCCTCCCAAGAATTGGAGCAAAAATCTTGTTGAGCACCTCGATCGGTCTCAAAGTTCGGCACGGATTATCTGGTAATGTGAGATGTTCACAGATCGAATCTTGCACCTCCCGATCTGCTCTCACACATATCAGGGCGGCCCCGATCATATCAAGCATGTTTTATATACAGGTGCATCTCAATAAATTAGAATGTTGTGGAAAAGTTCATTTATTTCAGTAATTCAACTCAAATTGTGAAACTCGTTTATTAAATAAATTCAATGCACACAGACTGAAGTAGTTTAAGTCTTTGGTTCTTTTAATTGTGATGATTTGGCTCACATTTAACAAAAACCCACCAATTCACTATTCACAAATTAGAATATGGTGACATGCCAATCAACTAATCAACTCAAAACACCTGCAAAGGTTTCCTGATTCTGAGACCAAAATGGTCTCACAATCACGGGGAAGACTGCTGATCTGACAGTTGTCCAGAAAACAATCATTGACACCCTTCACAAGGAGGGTAAGCCACAACATTCATTGCCAAAGAAGCTGGCTGTTCACAGAGTGCTGTATCCAAGCATGTTAACAGAAAGTTGAGTGGAAGGAAAAAGTGTGGAAGAAAAAGATGCACAACCAACCAAGAGAATCGCAGCCTTGAGAGGCTTGTCAAGCAAAACCAATTCAAGAATTTGGGTGAACTTCACAAGGAATGGACTGAGGCTGGGGTCAAGGCATCAAGAGCCTCCACACACAAGTCAAGGAATTTGGCTACAGTTATCGTATTCCTCTTGTTAAGCCACTGCTGAACCACAGACAACGTCAGAGGCGTCTTACCTGGGCTAAGGAGAAGAAGAAATGGACTGTTGCCCAGTGGTCCAAAGTCCTCTTTTCAGGTGAGAGCAAGTTTTGTATTTCATTTGGAAACCAAGCTCCTAGAGTCTGGAGGAAGGGTAGAGAAGCTCATAGCCCAAGTTGCTTGAAATGCAGTGTTAGTTTCCACAGTCTGTGATGATTTGGGGTGCAATGTCATCTGCTGGTTTTGGTCCACTGTGTTTTTTGAAAACCAAAGTCACTGCACCCATTTACCGAGAAATTTTAGAGCACTTCATGCTTCCTTCTGCTGACCAGCTTTTTAAAGATGCTGATTTCATTTTCCAGCAGGATTTGGCACCTGCCCACACTGCCAAAAGCACCAAAAGTTGGTTAAATGACCATGGTGTTGGTGTCAACACCTTGACTGGCCAGCAGACTCACCAGACCTGAACCCCATAGATTCTCTATTGTATATTAAGGAAAATTGTCAAGGAGTATTGTCAAGAGGAAAATGACAAACAAGAGACCAAAAAATGCAGATGAGCTGAAGGCCACTGTCAAAGAAACCTGGGCTTTCATACCACCTCAGCAGTGCCACAGACTGATCACCTCCATGCCACGCCGAATTTATAAAATTAAAGCAAAAGGAGCCCCTACCAAGTACTGAGTACATATACAGTAAATGAACATACTTTCCAGAAGGCCAACAATTTACTAAAAGTGTTTTTTTTATTGGTCTTATGAAGTATTCTAATTTGTTGAGATGGTGGGTTTTTGTTAAATGTGAGCCACATCATCACAATTAAAAGACCCAAAGACTTAAACTACTTCAGTCTGTGTGCATTGAATTTATTTAATACACAAGTTTCAAATTTTGAGTTAAATTACTGAAATAAATTAACTTTTCCACGACATTCTAATTTATTGAGATGCACCTGTACAGGATTTTAAATCGGGATGATGACGGCTATGATCACATCAGTACTTTCACAACAGCCAATGCGCGACCGCAAAACAGCTGCTGTACGGTCCGTTGGATAGTGGAGATGGAGGAAACTGCTTCTTATGTTTTTGTAGTAACATTGTCTGTATAATATGTTGAAAACATACCACAACAGCATGGAGCAAGGAAAGCTCTGGAGTGAAATCGTCTGTCAGTTTTCAACATACCGTGTGAGTGCATAAAGCTACTAGCACGCTAACTAACATTTGTAAACATTAGCTGCTGAAATGACAATCTGTTGTGTAAGATCACGTGAGGCGCTCCCTCTGTCATGATAATCTTAATAATATTTTGTAGTGTGTGATGTGCCACAGTTTTCAACCTCAACTGAAACAGCTTTACCTTTTGTCTGACTTTTCAGCTCCTCCTCTCCAACAGTCCATTTTTTATATCCAATCAATTCCAGGTGGAAATAAAGTTACACCCTTTTTGCAGTTGATGATCCTATTTCAGTGTTTCTCCAACCTGTTCCTGGAGCCCCCAAAACTGCAGATTTTGAATGTTTCCTTTGTGTGACACACCCATTTGAAGTCTTTACTAATGAGTTGAATCAGGTGTGCAGATTTGGGAACCACTGTTCTATTCACTCTGAAACAGGCTAAGTTGCATATGGCTTTTCATCTCAGGTCTGTGGAGTTTAGCTCTTTCCTTAAACATAGCAGCCTGTAATTTTCTATTAATCCTGGAGATTTTGGTTAGATTTTTCATGTACGTTTGATTGGGGATAGAGTTAAATGCTGTAGGACATCGTCCTCTAGGACCGATGCTGACCATCACTGATTTAAACAACATGGTTCATGGTTCTTTAGTACAGAAACACTTGAACCCTGTGATGTTGGTGGGTTTCCTCCTAAGAACTGCTTGTGAATCAGACCAGCGCTTACCAAACCTCCCAAATCCTTCACTACACAAATCACTACACATTCTGAATGTATCCTGGGCACACCCAATTTAGATCTTGCAGTTTATACTAACGGGTTGATGATTTAAATCAGGTATGTTCGATAAGGGAGAAGTGTGATGGGGCGCCAAGGGGTGCCCAATCCTATTCCTGCAGAGTTCAGATCCAACACTAATCAAACACACCTGTTTGTAATTATAAAGTGCTTCTGAAGATCGTAATGAGCTGGTTCAGTTGTGACTGATCAGGGTTGGACCCCCTCTGGCATTAACAAATTCATCTGTGTAACTTTATTGTAATCCTGAAGACCTTGATTAGCTGGTTCAGGTGAGTTTGATCAAGGTTGGAGCTAAACCCTATATTAACACCCCTTTTCCACCAAAGCAGTTTGAGTGCTGGTTTGGAGCCAGAGCCTAGTTTCCAAACGGTTCTTTGTCTTTCGACACCCAAAGCACCAGCTCTGGACCAGGAAAAGTGGTTCGTAAGTTAGCACTGAAACATTCCTGGTCTAGAAATGAGGGGCTGGGGGAGGAGTTCCCGTGACCAACAAGAAACTTCTGACTGCCGTTTTTAAAATAGCAGCTAAACAAGAACAGGTTGGATTCACCATATTCGGATGCCAACGTAGGTTTGCAAAGCCATGAACATCAATAGCAACGCAACGTCCGCCTTGTTCGGATGCGTCGTTGCTGCATGGACCAGTCGGAGTGTGGTGTTGAAGTACCGCGAGAGCAATTCAGAAGCTTAAAGAGATGTTTGATCTCCAGTTACGTGTCGTGCACCGACGCATCTTGAGCAAGCCTAGTGAGTTTGCGTTTGGCGCTCTAGTGTTGCTGGGAAAGATGAGACATATTCAGTGATGTAAGACCTGGCTCTATGGTGGCTCTCTAGCCTGTGGAAAGGCAAATCAGTTCCAAAACCAGCAATAGCACTGGCTCTTAACTAGCACCTGGTTCATGCTGGTGGAAAGGGGGTATCTGTGGACCTCAAGGGCCAGAGTTCAGATCCCCTGATCTAGGCCACATTTACATTACATGGTTCAAGTGATCCAATTCCAATTTGTTTCCTCCCTTGTGGAGGAAAATGTAAAATGTAAAAGCACATGGATTCTGATGCTCTCATTCATATGTGGAAATAAATCTGATATGAATTGGATACGAGCATTTGCATCCGCCATGAAAGCGGACAGACTGGATATTCCCCTTGCAATGCAAGTCGTACATCATATAAAGAGTGATGGTGGCGAATGACGTCAACTCAGGTGGGCGTTTTTCTGGCCAGTGCCTAGTCAATGGTTTTCACGTGAACTAGGGGCCTGTACCATGATGGTGTACCATGATCACTCCAATCCAGGCTTTGTTGGTACCATGATGCTGATCGTCAACTTTCTTTGTCAACTCTTTGATTCTGAGTTTGTGGAGCGTGTGCATATGAATGTGTGACATCAGTGGCGAACAGCCAATCACAAGCCTTGGTTAAGGGGTTTGCTAAAGTTTAAGTTAAATGAAGAATATGATGAATATAAATGCATTTACACTGATAATATTACTTGTTCGTGAAAGAGGACAAATAAAAGAAATGATCTTGCTCTATCAGTGCAGTCACATGTGAAACTTATGTTAGTTTATATAGTTGAAAATATACATCAGTAGAGACTCGAATGTGTAAGGTCGCATGTAATCATTTTTAAAGTGCTATCTATTGAGTCTACATTTTATTTATACTACATACAATCTGTATATCTTAACATTCATTTAAAATAAATGATTTATAATAACTGTTACACTAAAACTGCTTGTGTGTAATGGATTAATAATATAAAGTCATATAAGTCAGACCATTTATTATATTTTATTACTAGTGACATTTAATTTGGAGCAAAAGAAACTGGGGGAGTGACTTTTTATTTTGTGTCAGACATGTGTCACTTTGCTCACATCTGATTGGTCCGTTGTCAGTTTTAGAACATAACCTCGCCTGGAGCAGGTAAGTTACTATTGCAATGAACGCCGCTAAAAGCCAAGCCACTTTCATGGTACCTAAAACCCAGGCTTGGGACAAACTAAACTGAAACTTACCTGGCTAGCCAGCTAATCCGGCTTCATGGTACAGGCCCCTGGGCTACTTTTACACTGTTGCTGTGGGTTGTTTTTTAGTTTGTGGGTTAAAGTGATTTCCCTACCTACCCCTGGAAAGCAATTTCAATGGAGTGGACCTCTGACAAACAAGAACACCACAGAAGAAAAACACCAGTTGGGCTAGTTTTGATTGGCAATTGGCCTGGTTTTGTTTTGCAGACCTGGCAATTCTATCAGTCCATCTACTTTGTGCCGTTTTGCCAAGTGTATAGTGTAAATGCAAATCTGGGATGTGAATGTTATGAGTGTTGCCAATCCACAATCCTTGCTTAGTTGGGGACACTTGATAGTTGGCAATATCTTCGACTTGATTGCACAGATACAATCTGAGGAGAGCTAAACTGAGCTGGACGATGACGTCACTGTCCTCATTGTCCTCTTTTTAGAGAACTGAATTTTGTTTGCAATTGAAACCTTATTTTCCTGTTTAACACAGTAAAAATGCTTTGACACAATCTGTATTGTATAAAGCTCTACAGTGCTGTTTAAAAGTTTATGAACCCTTTAGAATTTTCTATATTTCTGCATAAATATAACGCAAAACATCATCAGATTTTCACACAAGTCCTTAAAGTTGACAAAGAGAATCCAAGCAAACAAACAAAACAAATATATATACTTTGTCATTTAGTTATTTAGAAAAATTATTCAGCGTTAAATATTTGCAAGGTGCTTTCAATATCGGATGTGACCCCTTTTTGAAGCAATAACTGCAGGTAACATTTTTTGTAACTGCTGATCAGTCCTGCACAACGACTTGTAGGAATTTTAGCCCGTTCTTTAGTACAAAAACATTTGAACCCTGTGATGTTGGTGGGTTTTCTCCTAAGAACTGCTTGCTTCAGGTCCTTCCTCAACATTTTAATTGGATTAAGGTCCGAACTTTGACTCGGCCGTTCTGTAACATTAGTTTTGTTCGTTTAACCATTTTTTGGTAGAATGGCTTGTGCGCTCGGGGTCATTGTCTTACTACTGCATGACCCACTTTCTTTTTAGATTTGAGTTCATTAACAGATGTCCTGACATTTTCCTTTAGAATTTGCTGGTTTAATTCAGAATTTATTGTTCCATCAATGACGGCAAGTCGTTCTGGCCCAAATGCAGCAAAACAGGCCCAAACCATGATATTACCACCACGTTTCACAGATGGGATAAGGTTCTTCTTATGCTGGAGAGCAGTGTTTTTCTTTCTCCAAACATAACACTTCTCATTTAAAACAAAAATTATGTTTTGGTCTCATCCATCCACAAAACATTTCCCCAATAGCCTTCATGATCTTTATCAAACTGCAGACAGGCAGCAGTGTTTTTTGGAGAGTTGTGGCTTTCTCCTTGCAACCCTGCCATGCACACCATGGTTGTTCACTGTTCTCCTGATGATGGACACATGAACTTCAACATTAACCAATGTGAGAAAGGCCTTTAGTTGCTTAGACGTTATCCTGGGGTTCTTTGCAATCTCAGAAACTATTATAGATCTTGCTTCGCAGTGATCTTTGTTGGTCAACCACTTCTGGGGAGGGTGACTGTGGTCTAGAATTTCCTTCATTTGTACACAATCTGTCTGACTGTGGATTTGTGAAGTTCAAACTCTTTAGAGATGGTTTTGTAACCTTTTCCAACCTAATGAGCAACAACAACTATTTTTCTGAGGTCCTCAGAGATCTTATTGTTTGTGCCATGATTCACTTTCACAAACATGATCAGACTTAAACAGATTCCTGTTCCTTAAATAAAACAGGGCATAAATTGACACCTAATTGTCATCCTATTGACTGAAAACATGTCTGAACAGATAGACTCTAATTTCACCTTCAAATGAACTGCTAATCCTAGAGATTCACATACTTTTGCAACTCACAAATATTTAACGCTGGATCATTTTTCATAATAAATAAATGGCAAAGTATATATTTTCATCTCATTTGTTTGATTGACTTCTCTGCCAATTTTCAGAACTTGTGTGAAAATCTGATGAACTTTTTAGTCATATTTATGCAGAAATATAGAAAAATCTAAAGGGTTCACAAACTTTCAAGCAGCACTGTATATACATAAAGGTTACTTAAATGAAAAGACATTCAAGACCAGCAGTGTAAATGCAGCCCTAGCAACATTACAACACAAATTATGTTGGGGTGAGAGATTTGAAGAAGTGGCTACCGAAGGACTATTCAACTATTGTCAGTATTCCACTAAACTTTGTTCTTTTTTTTCATGAACTTAAAAATACGAACAGCCAAAGTTCATTCCCAATTTAACAACATTTATGTTTTATTTCAGTTTGATGGAAAAGTAACTGATAACATAAGGCAGATGTCAGCTGCAGTGGAGGGAAAGAAGTGCACAGTCTGACTGTAATCAAATATATGCATTAAAAATATGTTTCTAAACAAGAAATATCACTTTGGACCTTGTTTGATGAGGCCCCAGAAACTGCTGCATTCATTAAATATTCCAAAAGAATTAAAACCAGCTGCAGCAACATGTCATACTATGACAAGTAAATTCTATGTGAGCTTTTACATTTTAACATTCAAATATACAAGATATATGTAACACATTCTTCGGAACCATTCAAGGTGAATGGAAAAGCTAAATAAGCTTACGATATGATTGTAATTACAACAATGTGATCTCTTTTGGTGGACTGTCTTTTGGTATCAAACATTCCGTCAGATATTCCTTTCAATGCAAATAAAGGTATAGCTAATTATGACAAATTCTTGTCACTAAAAATAACGAAGTGAGTCCTGTAACATGCGCAGTGAGTTTTGGTTCACTGGGTCCAGTTAACATATGTATCGGTTGTCCATGAGCTTGGACCATGGCATGTGGTCACCTGCTTTGATAGCCGACTTGTGCCCTGGTTGGGGGTTTGCAGATGGATGTCATGTGTAAAAGCCTGACGTGGTTTTTGCAGCACTCTTGTTTTCTAGAGCAGGGGTTTCGTGTTTTGCTGTGCCACTGGATGAGGATTGTTGTTTGGTTTTAACAGCAGAGTCATGAGATTCAGGTGGCAGAAGGATGGAAATGCTGGGAGCAGGGTTGGGCTGTTTGGTCTCTGAGCTTGGGTGTGAGGTTTTGCCACAACTCGCACCATGCTCTGAAACGGCTCTGGGTTTTCTAGCTGGAAAATCATTTTGATCTGAAGGGGAGAAAAAAAATACATAGAGTAAACAAACAGAAAGAGACACACTTATTTCACCATATGCATTTTATGCAACATGCCTGATACAGTCCTCTCTGGTGAGCACGTCTTCTTGCCAAGAGATTGGGTGAAAGGACAGGGCAAAACTTTTGCTGGAGTGTAAGTGTTCAAAGGAGCCTTCTTTGTGGGCACAGCTAAGGGTCGACACAAACAGAAACCAGTTAAGACAAATGTACAGTAAAACCGCACACATTATACAGTGCAGTCGGTGCATGATGTCCTGACTGTACCTGGGGAGGATGCAGATATTTCCAGTATTGGATCATGAGATATGGCTATGGAGGCGAGGAAGTCATCCACTTGTTTGAGAGACAGGGAATTATGGAGGGTCTCCAAGGGACAGATTGAAGGAACCATGGAGTACAACTCAAAACCTTCAAAGAAATACCAGAATATCAGAATCTGAAAAAAGGCTAGAAGACTTCTTCATATAGCATGAACTAGAACTTAAGATCGTTGACACATGGAAGAAACATGGCGTTCCATTTCCTCTGAAAGTGACAAGCAACAACACCGTCAAACGTGAGTTTGAGGTGGGCAGGATGAAGGCAGATGGGTCACACAAAGAACAGCTCACAAAACCTTCAATCTACCAAAAACATCACTCGGCCAAGATGAATTTATGAAGCGGAAATGATAATCGACCTACCTTGTACAATTTTTTTTTTAATTTCTCAGATGAAACTAGTGAAACAACATGATTATGATTTGATTTTTTTCACATCATGCAACTTGGCACAAGATGTCTGAATATAATCTTCAGGAGTCTTTTTAATAAAAGCAATAAGCAATGAGAGGCCATGCATTATAGTGATTATTCCACTGTAAAACCACTATAACACACAGTCTCTCATGGTTTATTGTATTAATACACACCAGCAACAGTTATATAACGGTCAAAAATAGTCATTCAGCCTAAAAAGTTCATTAGGCTAACCCTGTTAACATCTGCCAAGCAACAGTTCATATATTACGTGCAATCATAAGTGTGGCTTTACTGGCATTTTACTGTGAACTCATTCAATTTAAATTTAAAGCTATAACCGATTTTATTTAGTGCTGTCCCACTTAACACTCAATTGATTTGCTAATGTTGTTAAAAAACAATACATAAAATCTGTTAATAAGAAAAGGCATCTTAAGAAGTGAATGAGTGAACAACTAATCACACAACAATATAAGGCAATAAATATTATGCAGTTTTCAGATAATTAAATTAGGTCTTAAATTAAATTAATTAAATTCCGTCTTAAATTAAGAGATATGATTGTCTCAGTTATTTCAAAAAACAAAACGCATTAAAAATACAAACAAGCATGTGCTATTTTTTCTTCTGCGAATGCAAGAAATAAACCAAACATTTACAATGCACAGATATATAGGAGATCCTAGTGGGCCCGTGGGAGTTTGGTAAGGGTCAAAAATAGGGTATACAGACTAGATCTAAATACTTACTACACAAGTTTGGAAACCAGAGTCAAAATAAAATAACAAACACTAATTAGACAAGAAAGAACGAGTATATTAAGCATGATTAACACTTACCACTGAACATACTGGAAAACACTGACCCATTTAGAAAAGCAGATTAAAAGAAAAAAAACAAACAAACAATAAAAATGATATGCTAAAAATGTTCTAATTTTGCAAAAACATCACCTTAGATGTTATGTAACACTACAACGCAAGTGTTAAATATTAAGGGATACAACTGTTTAAAATAATGTTTCACATTTCAGCTATTCATTGATTTCCTCTTTAATTAATGTGACTCTGTTTGATCATAAAGCGTTAGCAAAGCTAAAATATGGAGATAAATATCAACAGGTTAAATCAAGTGTTATATTAAATATATATCCTTTAAATAGGCTTATGAGCAGCAAATTCTCATCACCTAAAAACACATTTCATCACTTTCTAAGAACTAGCTAATTCAGCCACAAATAAACAAGCACATATTAAGGTAACAACAAAATATGGCAAATTCCCTTTTTAACCATACTGTGTTTTCACACAGATGATGGACCAAAACTGACAGCAATCTTTGAGATCCATGTAATGAGACCACCGTGCAGAGGAGACATAAACTGTTGGTTCCTGGTGTGTTGAAGGGGTATTTTTAGCCCTCTAAAATGAATGACTGTCATATTCCCTGCTCCCTATCCTGTGGTTGATGGAGGAACTGTATATCCAGAAGAACAAATCATAAAAAACTGAACGTGAGGGGAAGACGTGTACTAGGAATTAACAAAAGCAAACATACCATTGGTTGGGTGTCGCGCAAATGAGATAGAAAATCTTTTTACAGCAGAACCACGCGTAGCCTCTGAGAAAGAGAAAAACAGGTACCTGAAATGTACAACAGCTAACAGAAAGAGGGTTAAAGAAGGGCTAAAGAAGGCAAGAGTCATGCAGGAAAGACGCAGAGGAAAAGCAGAGGAGTGCTCGTGTTAAGTGTTTGGACAGCCATAGGAATAGTGATTAAAAAACCAAAACCAAACCAAACAAAAATGTTACGCTTTTTTTAATATGAAATCTTTCCTTTCTGCTCAAGAAAACACACCATATTAACCCTAGAATGCATAATGGGGGTTAAATTGACCCGACAGAGCAGTAGAGCCACAGAACTACACATACTGTATATCTCACATCTGAGTGAATGTTTCAAAAACTACAATGAATAGGCAAGTTCAAACTTTTGACTGGTACTGGTTTCACACCATTAAAAGGTGTAAAAAGTCAAAAACCAAAAGGCAAAAAGGTGGAATCATTGCATTAAGCTCTCAATTCTGCAGGGCCCCTCTCTGACCGCCACGGAGAAAGGTTTGTTACACTGCCATTGGATCTTGGACTAACACAGACGAATACCCAGTGCCGTTAAAGGGGTCATCAGATGCCCATTTTCCACAAGTTGATATGATTCTTTAGGGTCTTAATGAAAAGTCTATAATATACTTTGGTTAAAAATTCTCAATGGTTGTGTAAAACAACACCCTTTTTACCTTGCCAAAATCAGCTCAGCAAAATTCATCCCATTCTGATGGATTGTTCCTTTAAATGCAAATGAGCTCTGCCCACCCCGCCCCTCTCTTCTCTCTGTGGAGTGACGAGCTGCTCTGAGAGACTGTTTACTTGACCTACATTTAGCGCGTTTAGCCGCGAAACTTGCTAACTAGCACGTTATTAGGAAAGGTGATTGCAGAGGTTCATAATAAACCCCTTATACTCACTTCTGCTGTAAGTGAAGCTGGATCATGAATGATTCACACGAACATAGACGGATATATGTAGATCGGGAGGCGCGTTCCCTTCACAAACAAACGTAATCCACTGCATCTTCAGCGGCTCAGATGTCTGGAGTAAATGACGACCATGTGTTCACTATTACATCCAACAACACAACACCTCAATCACTCAATCGGAGATATTCTTGTCTAACTTACATCCCTACTCCGGCATCGAAACAATGGAGGTTGGACTGTTACAACTGATCTGAGGTAAGACGGTCATGTCAATCAACTATCGTGGGAGCGGCCTCTGTCAGTGTGACGCCACACATCTGAGGCATCTGAGCACATCACGGCTCGATTTAAAAAAAGGGGATATTATTTTAATAGATTAATTAAAAAACACTGCATGGATTTTTATCATTATAGGGTAGATTTGTACATACATTGCCAACACACAATGTTCAAACAACATGTAAAAGTGAAGTTTGCATCCGATGACCCCTTTAAATAATGAAGACCTCATTTCACACATGGTGACTCTCTAGGTTCAGCATGGTAAAGTACTGACCATGCAACAAAATCTCCACATACTTTCTTGCACAAAAGACTATAACATATCTACTTTGCACTTATTCAGAACTTTTTTTCTTAATTATTTATTTATTACAGCTATTTGTATTATAAATGTAGTACACAAATGTATAGCTGTTGAAATATAAATTAATGCATGCATGATTCAAGGGTCGGCCGATATTAGCACACAGAAGAGTAATGACAACACTAATTTATGCAATGCAAATCTATTTCACTGGAGTCCTGCTAGCATCATTTTAGAAAGATCTGACACATTTTGATGTGTAAAGATAACTTGTGACTGAGCCTTAAAGATTTTTCAATTAATTCTGGTGTCTTGTGTGAAGATCACTATAATGTTCTAGGTGCATCTGCAAGGATCAGATATATAATCTGCTAATACATGTTTGCTACAAGTAATTATAGCAAATAGTATTTTTAGTATGTTATATAGAAATGAACAACTGAACATTTTCACTAAACATTTATGCTTTTGTGTATAATCAGATTCTTAAAATATTTAATTCCACTGGATACCATTTCTTTGTAGAAAAAACCCAACATACAATCTAAAACAGCTCATATCATCCCCATTATGCATTCATGTAGGTTTTTTAGATCATGCTTTCTAAGGTTAAAGTGCTATCATTGTCGCTATGCTTTCTTTTCTGATCCACAACAGCACTGCTGCTCCATGAACAACACTCATTAGCCATGAAATCTCAGATTTCTTCAGATATTCAAACAAATGTTTAAAGAAAAAAAAAATCAAGACATAAAAGGTATGTTAAATTCTATTTCTCCTCAAATAATAGCTACAAAGACAGAATGACTGCATTATTATAGTTGCACTTAAACACATCCCGTTGAACAGTTTCTTCACAGTCACTGCAACTAGAGACTAAAATTATGTTTTTGGCTTTTCACAGACAGATACAACTGGCTAAACACATTAGCGTTAAAGGGTTACTCCACCCCAAAATGAAAATTTAGTCATTAATCACTTACCCTCATGTCATTCCGAACCCATAAAAGCTTTGTTCATCTTTGGAACACAAATTAAGATATTTTGGATGAAAACCAGGAGACTTGTGACTGTCCCATTTACTGCCAAGTAAACCAAGTAAATACCACTGAAAGGCTTGTCAGCATAGCATCTGCCATCAGTGGTTAAATCTGAATTTTATGAAGCAATGAGAATACTTTATGCAAAAAAAGTTATTTAATTACTTATATTTGGAGAATATTCGCAGGATGCAAACTGTATTCGCTATTCTGTGTCAGCTGCACCACCTGGATACATCTTCTGTGTTCTTTACGCTTTGATTTGAATGAAAACAACGTATCTGTGTAGTGCGGCTGACACAGAACAGAGAACGCAGTTTGCGCCCAGTGGACATTCTCCAAAATGGCGCTGAGGTGACGCAGATGAGATGAATTGTTGAATAAAGTCTTTTCTTTGCGTACAAAAAGTATTCTCGTCACTTCATAAAATTCAGATTGAACCGCTGATGGCAGATGGACTATTTTGACGATGACTCTTGACAGTGGTATTTACTTGGCAATCAATGGGACAGCCACAAGCCTCCCGGTTTTCATCCAAAATATCTTAAATTGTGTTCCAAAAACGAACAAAGCTTTTACGGGTTTGGAATGACATGGGGGTAAGTGATTAATGACAAAAATTTTCATTTTGTGGTAGAGTAACCATTTAACAGAAACCAGCCTCTTGGATATTGGTGCATTCATAAAGACAATTTTCTTTTGCTTGCGCATACTGATTTACTGCTACAGATATTGTGCACATTGTAGACCTGTCTGCCCCATTCAGATAAGCTTAATATTAAAATAAATAATACATTTAAATAATAAAAGAAATAATATAACAAATCAATTTTACCAAAAAGCTCAATTAAAGGTTTTTTGTTTAAAATTTCATTCAATGGTAACAATATCATTACATAAATCTGTTCCTGCCCTACTTTAAAGCCCTATTCGGACAGCAGTTGTTTCTCATGTGGACATCTGTAAAAATAAATTTATATATCACCTCAGTGATTAAACTCATTGATACCAATGGCAATTTATTCACAGTGGAGAAGTGAGTTTTGCCATCCTATGAACCTGGGAACGCACTGCTCATGTGGCCACATAATTTGTCTGCTGTAAATTACATTTTTATTTACAAATCTATCTATTTATTATACACATCTATTTATTATTTGATCATTTTAATCTCCTGTTTAAAAATAAGAAAATAGTTATACATATGTATATCATTAGACGCGTTATAGTTATGTATATAACTGTATATAATACACATTTTAAAATTACCTGCTGCTGCCATAATAAAGACCCATTATGAATGTCTACATGCTTTTATTCTGCTTCCACTCGAGTTAAGAAATACTGTTCTCATAAATACTTTCCAACATTTCAGAAATTATTTTGCATGCAAGTACAACAGCTGCCGTACCGTGTTCGGTAGTGGTCAAAAAATATATAAATATTGAATTTTTAATCAATTTTTTCTTGTAAACTCAAAGATGCGATTTCAGGCAGCAACTTTGGTGTTTGTCAAAAAACAGTAGGTAGTTTGGCCTGGGATTTTTATGAGGGTGGTGAGTAAAAAACATTCTGGATTCGTACAATAATAAAATCACCGACCACTCCCTGTAAATGGTGAAAATAACTTGCATCCCCATGAGAAACAATTACCTTCCGAATAGGGCTTAACTCAACTATATACTTAATTCAGAGCTGAGGCACTGATTTGCCGGGAAATTTGTCCTAGGATGTTTACGTTATGTCCATATTCTTTCTCCCAGAACACTACCATAATGTATTTGAATAAATGGAAAAAAAAAAGAAGAAAGTGTCATTTTAAATTTTACGTTCTGCACTGTAAAATCTTACTAAATGAAAAGTTAATGTCACCAAAATGTTAAGTTAAAGCCTAAATTAAATGTGTTCATCATATAAAGCGTGTGTTCAGAAGACTTTGCTTGATTCGTCTGGATTACATTTACCATGTTTTAATGAGCGATTTTAAATCCTTAAACGGTTGCATGGACTTTCAATGTAGGTACAGAAATCTCTCAGGATTCATTAAAAAAATATTTGTTTGTTTTGAAAATGAATGATGAGTTGGAACAACATGAGGATGAGTACAATGATTTTCATTCATTCATTTCTAATTTTAATGGTTGCACTTGATTTAGTTCAATTTTACCTATGCCGTGTATTTACATAAAGTTAATATTTATTAAATATTGCATTTTTTTTTGTGAACTCAAACTAAATGTTTGTCACTCAATTACTCTAAGATAATTTACCATAGTATCTTTGTGTAACTTAAATAGATAATTTAAGTTACATGAAGATACTATGGTAACACAACTGCAGGGAAAGCTATGAAAACTAAAGGTAATTTTCTTGTGATCCATACATGAATTTAACAGACTGACAGCCATGCTATTTGCAGTGTAGGGTATAGCAGAAGTGTTATGGTACTCACTTATATAAAAGAAAAATAAAGTAAAAAAAAAAAAGTATCAAGTAACATTATTTTACAAACAGGCTCTTGAGACAAATTTAACATACTGTACAGCTTGTGTTACACAGGACGTGAGAGAGACTACACAGAATTAATTGAATTAACAAAACTATGTTTTTTTTTTGAGGGACTATGGATTACAGCTTATCTTATTATTATACCGGATTTTCATGAAACTTACACTATGTACAGATCATACCATACATTTCCTGCAAAGGAATATAAGGTGCAGGACTCAAAAAAGATCCTGAGGTTGTTGTAATGTAGATTTTGCAGCATCAGTCAGGGCAGACGGGCAAAACAACAAAAAGATGACTTATTTCAATGTAACTGGTAGAGAACGACCCGAGCTCCGCAGCTTCGCACTAAAAACACAAATAAGACTCCAGGATTCCTTAAAAACAGGGACGGGGATTCACCATTAGAAGGTGTGTGTGCGTGTTTGCACATACCATCTAAGAAGCCAGAGGAGGTCAGCTTTTTACGGTGTGCGTGAGCGTAATCTTGTAGGTTAGGTGCACTGGAGGAGCCGCCCAGCACCATGGTGCTAAACAAGCCAGCACAATGAGACCCTGATGGGAGTTAGAGAAGATACATACAGCAATCGGGTGTTCCAAGAGACACACCTCGCAATGCATGCAGCATGCATTTCTAGAAGATTCTTGCCACAGAATGAGTAGTGCAGCCTCAATGAAAGCATCCCATAATGACAGTAATGTCTTTTGTCAGTGCAACCCACTAAGGTAAACTGATCTTCAGAGGAGCTCACTTTTAGAGCATAAACTAAAAAACACTCAGCGATCAATAAGACATTGGGCTTTAGGGTCACATGACGTGACAGATCAAGCAAAATGAAAGAGTGTAACACACTATACCCATCTACAATCATATTTACTACAACTGCTGTAAGCAATACTGCATTATTACCCACCGCAGAAAAACTATTTTCACGACTATACTGCGATATTCTGCATCATTCCATTTCAGATGCGACTTATCAGTTACATTTTAACAATTGTGACCCTGGACCACAAAACCAGTCATAAGTAGCATACGGGTATATTCGTAGCAAAAGCCAACAATACATTGTATGGGTCAAAATTATTGATTTTTCTTTTATGTCACAAATCATTAGGATATTAAGATCATGCTCCATAAAGATATTTTGTAAATTTCCTACAGTAAATATATCAAAACTTAATTTTTAATCAGTAAAATCAGTAAAATTACATTGCTAAGAACTTCATTCAGAGAACTTTAAAGGTGATTTTCTCAGATTTTTAAATTGTTGTATCTAAGCCAAATAATGTCCATCAATGGAAATCATCAATGGAAAGCTTTCAGATACTATATAAAACACAATTTCGGAAAACTGACCCTTATGACTGGTCCAGGGTCACATTTGGTAGAATCACTCAGTATTGAATCAAATCAATCTGTATTGCTGTGAATGACCAGCTGACAATAAACTTCTCAGGTAGCAGTGTTTATAGTATTTAAGCAAATTTTCATCACTATGCAGTGTCACTTATATTGTAACTAGTAAAATTATGAAAAATCCTTTGATATGTGACATCACAAAGAAAAAACTAAATCACACATGCTCTTAATTGTTTGAAAGGTTTTCACTAACTTTGTAACAACTGACACATAAAACACTTTCTTTTTTGGTAATGTGTCCATGAGCTACCTTTAGCCCCCAAACAACATCCAAATTTTAGTTTTAAATATATATGAATATATGTGACCCTGGACCACAAAAACAGTCTTAAGTAGCATGGAAATATTTGTAGCAATAGCCAACAATACATGGTATAGGTCAAAATGATGGCAAAAAAAAATAAACAGTAGGATATATAAGATATTTTGTAAATTTCCTACCATAAATATATCAAAACTTAATTTTTGATTAGTAATATGCATTGATAAGAACTTAATTTGGACAACTTAATTTAAAGGTTTTCTCCACATTTTGATTTTTTTGCACCCTCAGTTTCCAGACTTTCAAATAGTTGCATCTCGGCCAAATATTGTCCTATCGTAAACCAAACATCAATGGGCTTTCAGATAATGTATAAATCTCAATTTAAAAAAACTGAACCTTATGACTGGTTTTGTGGTCCAGGGTCACATATCAAGTAAAGTGCACATCTTAGATCCAGTAACTGTCCTTCCACAAATACGTATAATTACACAGTAAGGCAAAAGTATATGCTTCAAACCGTGTGTATATACGGCCTACAAACACACAAAGGACATTACAAGCATATATGAGAGTCAGCACTGTATTAGTCAGCTGTGTGGCAAAAATCTTTGAACAGTGTGTTTCAGAGTAAAGCTCACTGCGATAGTATTACACATTCAGTTCTATTTCACAACCAAATTAATTGGTCATTAAGTTTGAGAGAATCAAGAGAGAGCAGCCACACCAACATCATACACACAACAGAGATTAGAAATGGAACGGCAAAACATTACTTGGACATGTACAACCAGGACAGTATGTCAGAGATCCTCCGTAATGAACATCCAACAACATTCTGGATATTATATGTCTGTTCGGTTGGTAAATTAACATTACGAGTGTGCCGTGACATCCGTGAGTGTTCGTCTTACCTATTCCAGTGGTAAGCTTGTGATCCGCGTGCAGTCTGCTGGGTCTGCTGTGGCTGTTGTTTTCTGACAGAACCTGAAAGAGCACAAGCAGAAAACAATAACTACTTAACAAAACGTTACCTTTATTCATCTGGTAGGAATATTCCAGATAGACAGATGTTAATAAGCAGCACTGTAAATATGTGAGTTCACAGCTCTATACACCACAAAGAAAACAAAACCCAGCATGAGGAAACAGAAATGGACCATGCGTTAAGCATTGCCACACAGACTCCATTCCATATCAGAAACAGGAAATGAGATCAGGAATGCAGAAGGGTATGAGGACAAACATGGCAACAGTTTATAGAGTATAATCAAACAAATCATATTTCGTATGCATTCATGTAAAACCCAACAGAGCAGGGAACAGCCCGGTTATTTTTTTCCTCTGTTAAAACGTTCATTTCAGTTTCATGCAAAACCGAACAAAACTTCAAAATTATGAATCTACTTTAGGGGAAAAAAGAGGTTATCCTTGGCACAGGAAGAGGGTTATTGGACAATAAACAGCACAGAGGTCTCTATGCCATCCTTCATGTCTGAACAGGCTTTACCTGACGCCTGTATCAATCTTGGTTTCCCATAAACCCTGACAGTTCAAGTCACAGATTCAGCCTAGTTCTCAACTAAAACAACAGTGGCATCAAAAATACACTCAAGGCACACATTAAATATGTTTTTATGTCATATATCAAGGCACTTTCAATCTATCTGAAAGATTTTGTTTACAAGATAACACATTTAAAGTCCCCCTGTAGTGAAAATTCAGATTTTTATGTTGTTTATTTGTCTATGTGGTGTTTTTAATATGCTTCTAGTCAAACCATGTGCCAGTCCATTTTTCAGCATCACTGCTGAGTATTTTCTCCTTAAAACGGTGGTTTCCCAAAGGCTGTCCCAGAAATGCGGTTTGAAACAGCCCTTTTATTGCTACGTTACAAACTTCAGTAACCAATCACATCAAAGGATAGATTCCTATCATTAGCATGCAAAACATACCAATAGGATTGCAAAACCAAATATTAAATAGAGCATTTAATAGAGCACAACCACTAGGCGCTAACCGCTAACTTGAAAAATAAACCGCGGTAACAGTGTAAAAGTAGCTCAGAGTCAGACGTATGGAGTTATTTATGTGCCATAATTAAACAAACAAATACAGCGTTTTGAAAATAAACACAATCTGCTTTGCAAAGGAAAACTTGACTTTCAAACAAATATATATATATATATATATATATATATATATATATATATATGTGTGTGTGTTTCAAATATATATAGATTTTATGAGGAAATCTTGGCTTTCTCACAAATGTCTGCAGGCAGATTTTCTCACAAATACCCTTCTGAAACAGCAGATGGCGCTATCGGTCAATTTACTCTAGTCTCCCGAGACCTGCTCGGTCACTTCCTTGTTTTTCCTAAGGATGCTTATTAACATCCAGTGCTGCTTGTTTTCATTCACTGCTTCAGGTGAACTGATTTACTGTTTGTTTAATTATGGCACATAAATAACTCCATACAGAGGCACCTCTCCCGCATTGCCGTCTGCACTTCACTTGCACATGCTCGTGGGTGCGAACTGGAATCACAAACTAGGCTGCCTTTGAGCCTTCAAGGCATTTTGAGGGCGCAATATCGTCAAGTACGTAACTTTAACAAATGTTACAGTATCCACTGTAGTTGTCCGCTAGTAAAAACAGTTTTATCAGTCATGATCCACGTTTTGCCATTATATTGCGTTTACTACAGTTCAGTTTATGGATCAGGGGGCTCTGGCTGGCGGGGATAATTTGCATATTCATAGATCTGCGTATAGTGAATGAGGCAGTGTGGGTATAGTAACATTCAAGCTGTTTTAAGGGATGAGAAAATTATTTTCACAAGAAAATTTAAATATGTCATTTTGATGATCAAAGATCAGTTTTAGGGGATTTTGACTACAGGGGGACTCTAACAGCAATTATTTGAAATAAAGACCAGTTAAAGTGATGAACTATGTCTACAGTTATTCTTCTAAGATTCCAGTGTCAACCTGAGGGGAACTAATTGCATATCTACTAAAAAGCACACTCTATTTCAGGCATTTTTTCTTAGACAATGACATTTTCAAGTGTGACTAAAGTGTTTAAATTCTTTTTGGAGCCACTATATTTAGTTGAAAATTTGATTGAATCTGTGCCACCATCTTTAAGTACTTGACCGAGGTTCCCACTTTGTTATAATGTTGTGTAAAAATGACAGGAAAACTGACATGGAACAACCTGACCAAGCAATCTTGCAAAACAAAGACACAAGCATAATTATAACATGTGGGTTATAATTATTGTAAAACACAAAATTGTGATGCTCACTAAACGTTAACCACCATAAACAATGTTTTTGATTTATACTCTTGCTAAGAGCTTCCTAATGAACTGTGTAGACAAGAAATGAAGATCTGGCTGAAGACAGGGACCAATGAATATTAAAAGATGCCAAAGCAGAGACAAACTTCTGTCCTGGAAGAGATGAGTGACAAGCAAAATCCACCCTACACATACATTTCAATGACACAAATCCCGCAGCAGCCCAGAGGTCAAATTAAGTTTTTGTCATAATTGAAATGGAGCAGGATGCAAAGGACAGCTAATGGCACAGCAGATGAATGAAAAGAGTTAAAGAGAGTAGATTGGTGAAGACAGAGCAATAAAATATTGAAAAGTTATCATGATATAATTAGTTTAAGGCCTGAAGGAGCAACAAAGACCAAAAGCATCTTTTTTATAACCAAGTGGATACAAATCTGTATTTTTATTCTACATGGTGTGAAATTCAGGTCTCATAAATAATAACTGCATTAGTACGCATAACTTAAGTTTTGAAAAAATAAAATGTAAACAATTTAAAGTCAACCTGAAATGGCATTTGCAACCCATTTTACATTCTTAAAATGATGTATTTCTGAGGATATTCAACAAGAAAAAAGTGTGGGGCAAGACTTCAGTTCATCCATCAGGACACGCTCATACTAAACGTAATGAAATTATAGCGTTATCCATAAATAAAGAGTAAAATGTGGCTGTTTGGCATGTGTGATTTTTTGCAATAACATTCACTTGTGAATAATTCACAATAAGGTCAAGAAACATGCATCAGTTTTTCAAATTTTAATTTCATGTTGACTTTAAAGCGAAACTAGAAAACCATTGGTCTGTAAAAACAAAGACTGGGTGTTAGTGTTGTGACATTACTGGGTATTTTTGTCTAAATAAGGAACTACCAAATTTAGTAATAATCACAATCAATGGGGATATTTAAAGAAGACACATGAAGAAAATACATCAGATCATCTTCCTCAAAGACACTGTAACTAGACCACAACTGGCAAAACTGAAATCAAATCAACTCAACCAAACACGTGATGAATGAGGTAATAGCGCTCTCTTTTAATTCATCTGCTCATTAGGTGTCCTTGCTTACCGCCGCCGCGATCTTGAGTGTGAATGAACAGTACGTTAGTGGTTGGTGTGAAGAATGAATTAAATTGGTAAAAACCTGTTGCCATGAGCCAAAAATACTGGATGTGAAAGCCAGTGATTTGGGGGAGACTGGGGAGGAAGTTATTTGGTCCCCTGATCTGCGTCTTCGACGCCCAGTACCAACACCACAGGTGTAATGAATCCAGGTACCTATAGAGTCAGGGCTAGACACACTCAGGGGGCTCTCTTCCTGGAAGTGAGACAGGGGGCAGAAACAGCACAGTCATGCAACGTTAACAACAGTCCGGCTACGTGTCCACCAACATTCACTACCAAGGCCTTTTGCTCAACAGAAGACAAAAACACAGCTTAGTGTGCTCATACTTTGCCAGCGGGCGTCTTGATAAAGTCTTTCTGCAATGGGGACTAAAAAAGAAAACAAATAACAGATGGTGGCAGTTTTTTTTTTTGTTTTCCAAAATAATACACATTGGTGGGTGACAAAAGCTTTGAATCGAAATATGAAAGACATGCTTTTGCACCCAAGCTATTATATGCACTCTACAAGGCTGAATGCAAACTGAATGCTTGAAACAATAACGTGACATTTATAGAGCAGGATGTTTTCATTTTCATGTCACACTGTACAATAATTCCAACAAGTCATAGAACAACGTGACCACGAGTAAATGAGAATTTTCAATTTTGGGTGAACTATTCCTTTTCTTAAAATTCTTTTTTAGAATTTTTAAAACATCATCTTTTGCATTTCACAGAAGGAAAAAAATCTACAGGTTTTTTGAAACAGAATGATGACACAATTACGTTTTTAGGTGAACTACCTCAGTTACTTAACTTTGATCAACCAATAGACCAATTTTGAGTAGACGTCACTTGCAGCTGCGCGCGCATAGTGGTTGCAGAAAAATACTGGTAACCAGTGGAGGTAAATGGGTAAAATCCATGGAATAAGAGAAATAAAATATTTTTGTGCCTTTTGATGTCAAAATCAGAATGCAAATAACTTGTATACAATACTGTCGTTAAAGACGCCATTTGAAGCTAAATGCAGGCGCTTAGACAGACTATGGATGAAAACTGCTCTGATTACCCTACTTACTTTACTTTGATTACTTTTCAAAGCATAAATTTGATCTAAACAATAGGTCTACATAATATTCACATATGCTGTTCATAGGCGATATATTGTATCAGCCCTACAGTTACAGCATTAAATATTATTTAAACCTGTTACTATTAACATTTTACATAACATTTATTTATTTTATCTCACATTTCTGACTTTTTTTTCTCGCAAATGCAAGTTTATATGTCCTTATTCAGACTTTATAATTCGAGTTAACTCAAAACTAGTGAGTTTGTTCATTCTGAGGAGGAAAAAAGTCAGAAGTGTGGAATGTAAACTCCTGAGCCGAGGGGAAAAGAGAAAATGACAAGCTGAATTGCGAGAATAAAGTCAGAATTTTGAAATATTAAATACATTTTACCTTTGTAATTCTTTTATTTCATGGCTCCATAGACTGCCACTTGAACCGCCCACAAAAAAACGCCTTCCCTGTTTTGGATTTGTAAGACTGTCCCACTATTTAACATCAGTTTTGTTGAATAACAGTGCTTTTCGCTGAGTAACAAGCTCTTGTAATATGCAGAGAACATTTAGAAAATTACATCTAATCAATATTATCTATAATCTTTTTAAATCTAACTATTTTGTACCGTATCCGTGTAATTCTCTAGCAATAAAGGCTATCCCTCCCGGGTCTTCTGCAACCATGATGCGTGCATCCCGAATGTTTACAAACCGATAATTGGTCTATACACTGCATTGTAACTTCTGCATTTAAAACTCAATTTAAGTTTTTCTTTACATCTCATTAAATAAAGGGATAATCAATGGCTAGGTGTGCATGAAATGACTAATGCATGAGATGGAGTTAAAGAACCACCTGAAGCAAAGCAGAGAAGAGCAGGACATTTATATGAATGATTTTGAAAGAAAGATCTGCATTTGTCTCTCTACCAGCTGTAAGTTTAATTACTTCAAAAACAGTCATGTTACCACTTTGCTGATTTTTTTTTGCTAAACTAGTAAACCTATTAAAAAAAAAAAAAAAAAAAAAAAAAAACAGTCAGCGTTCTTTTGAAATGCGCAGTGTAACTCTGACTAACTTTGACTGAATACAGAGATCATGAAAATTACAGTTTTGAGAAGTCTGAGGACAAAATCATCTCTGTTATTATATTTTAAAACTATAATGCAATGTGTAATTCTATAGATGTACAACATACCCAGAGCATCAACGTATAACTTTGCTTCCATTTTGAGTAAATATAGACACTGTAGATAAAATTACACATGTAAAACTGGATAAAATAAAATATAAAAACGTCAAACTGATTACTAAAACCAAAATTCATATGGAAAGAAACTTGAAGTGAAAAGACATGTTAAGGACATGTAAAAGCATATTCACATTAAGAGTGACAGTGTTGAAATTGATGAAAATTGCAAGCACTTTTTCACAGCAATGTATAATGTGAATGTCACAGCAATGGAAAAATATGTTTTTTAAAAATGGGATTCTTGCTATACACAGCACATTCGCTACCAGCGAAAAGTTGAAACACTTATTTTGTTTATTGGGATTTTAAAACCTTTAAATTTAAGCTTATGCTTAAATGCTTGAAATCAGTTTGGAAAACAAATTTCAGAATTTGAATTTCTGTTCATTTACAGTAAGGTCTCATTGTTAACATAGGTAAATATGAACTAACAATTAACAATACCTGTGTAGAATGAATATTAATTTCAATTTTAATAATATATTTTTAAAATCAAAAGTTGCATCTGTTAACATTAGTTAATAAGAATAATAACAAAAAAATGTGTATACACCTGTATTTTTAACTAGCTCCCACAAAAAAATATATCCACTGAAAAAAATGGTAACCTAAAAAATTAGCTTATTTAAATCAGTTGATTTTACTTAAAGAAAAAAAAATGTTATTTGCAATTACTGAATTAACAAATATATTAGGTCTCACCAACAGAGCTAATTTAAAAGGTAAACGGCTGCAGGTTGCCACTTTTTTACAGTGTGGCTCACTCTTAGTTTATGTTAGCTAATGCATTAACCAATGTTAACTAATATAACGTTACTGGAAAGTGTTACTTACTTTCTTATTTAAATTACTATTATTTAAAAAAAGTCTGCAGCATCGTATACATACACATATACATATATACACACATACCCACACACACCTACCTATCTCCCAAAATGCAAAAATGCATTAGCACACTACATAGTGATGCATTGTTTCATCGCAATTTGCTGTAAAATGTGAAGTGTGTAAATAAGCCTTGATTTCGTGACTGTCTCTGTCTAATATACATCTATATTTGTACATGTGTATAGAAACTTTCAACTCTATTATCAGAGAATAATAGTAATTAACTGTGAATGACTTAATTTGATTACTTTAACAAACTGTTTAGAGACCCTTTTTTTATAACATAATGCTGTGTAAAAACTTACTTCCACAGAGCCGATCTTTTTGGAGCGGGGAAGAGGGGACTTCCTGTGGATGTAGATGGGATCTGACACCATGGGGCGGAACATCATGAGAGCTCGATCCGGCTCATCACGTTTAGCACCACCGGCCTCCTCATCACTGTCATTATGGGATTTCTTCTTGGAGCCCTCATTCTGAGACACATTCAACATTCATTTTAGTGAAGATTAAAAAAAAAAAAAAAACACATGCAACTTAGAAATACTGCAAATGAAAACACTGAAAACTATATAGGGGAAATAGGGGATGAAAATAACACTTTTTGTTTAAGCATCAGTAACTCAGTGGTTGTTTGTGCTAGATCTCTCAAACTTTGATATATGGTAGCCACATTTGTCTACTACAAAGAAAACTCACTTGGACATGTACTGCATAATCACAGATTAAGTCAGTTAATGTCAAATACAAAGAGTTCTGCTGTTACAGCCTACTCCACTACAGGCTGGGGACAGATGTAACAGTGTGAAGTAATTTGCTAAAATAAGACCCACACTTCCAATTTATGCAAAAACGTGATTAAAGAACAAAGAATAATCCGTTTTTTTTAATAAAGTGAACCATTTAAAGTGACAAAATCATTATACTGTATTCATTTTAGGACTTTTGGAAATGTCAAAATGCGCTTAAATTCTTCTAAACATGCACAAAAAGCATATGTGCTTATTTGAGGCAGATAGGGTTTTTATCCAATAGGATGCACATAAACTATGATGGAAACACATGAAAACCTCACATGACTTTGCCTCAATAGAGGATGTGATTGGATAACTGGGCTCATTGGAATCATCATAAGGAGTTGGTTGTAACATTTTTATTGAACTGTTACAACTATCCACACCCCAAACAGCCATAACATAGCAAACTGTTTAAGCATGTAGGTTTTAAGTTAGCATGAATGAAAAGTAGCAAATTAAACTAGAGAAACAGCTACTTTAGGTTATGTAAGATAACTGTATCTACAACACAATGATTGCTAGGTAAAAAAAATTATCTTAAATGTAAAAAAAAAGTAATCTTTCTTGGAGTGTACGATATTGACGACATCACCACAGCTCCTTTCTGACTTGTCAAACTGACAGTGTTACAACTAAACCCATGTTTCAACACTCCCTGGTCTCCCCCTACAATAAAATACATACTATAGCAACTCCTAATTGTGATGGAATCTAAGCAATCCCAGGAAAAGCAAATGAAATGTGAAATGTGCAGAATAAATTATGAATTAAAAAAAAAAACAATAGCCATTAGTCATTGCTAACCTCTCTAGATGCTGGTCTATATCCAAATCCAGATGGCAAGTTTTTATCTTCTTCACAGCCTTTAGCTCCAGGACTGAAATGAAGCTCCACATGGAAACGATCCTCTGATGAAGGATCCTGCAAATCCAAAGCTCTCATTAACATGCGATTAACAGGGTCACATGTCTGTCCTCATACATGCCTTAATACACATTGGAAGACATATGAAGTTAATTATCTTTTTTCACAATTAAGTGTTAGACCTTGTATAAATTCACTAGTTGTTGAGTGACTTGTCAACGAATTTTTTCTAGAAAGTTGATATTGTTTAAATAATTAGGTTTAAGTGTCTTAGCATATTTCTTAAGTTTACCTAAAACTACCTTAAAAATACTTTCTAAAATTACAACACAAGCACATTTCTTTCAAAAGGTAAGTTATAATGTAAGTTTTGCATGTTCAAAATATGACCTTGCATGTGCACAATTATGGCAGATAAATCATTTAATTTCTTGGATATTAAAGAAGTCCACTTCCAGAACAAAAATGTACAGATAATGTACTCACCCCCTTGTCATCCAAGATGTTCATGTCTTTCTTTCTTCAGTCGTAAAGAAATTATAAGTTTGAGGAAAACATTTCAGCATTTTTCTCCATATAATGGACTGATATGGTGCCCCGAGTTTGAATTTCCAAAATGCAGTTTAAATGCAGCTTCAAACGATCACAAATGCGGTTGTAAACAAACCCAGCAGAGGAAGAAGGGTCTTATCTAGCGAAAAAAAATTTTATTAAAAAAAATACAATTTAAATACTTTTAAATCTCAAACGCTCGTCTTGTCTTACTCTGCCTGAACTCTGTGTATTCTGTTTCAAGACAGTTAGGGTATGTCGAAAAACTCCAATTGTATTTTCTCGCTCAACTTCAAAAATCATTTCAAAATCATCCTGCATCGCTGCAGAAGTACAGACCCAGTCTTTACAAAGTGAACATGCAAAGAAGATCAAACACCCTTAACAAAAAAGGTAAAACAGCGATATAGGATGATTTTGAAGCTCAGGGAGAACATGAGATGGGAGTTTTGACATACCCTAACTGTCACGAACCAGAACAGAAACAGAGTTCAGGGAGACCAAGACAAGATGAGCACTTGACATTAAAAAGTATATAAATTGTATTATTTTTATGAAAATACAGATCCTTTTGCTAGATAAGACCCTTGTTTGAAGCTGCATTTAAACTGCTTTTTGGAAGTTCAAAATCGGGGCACCATATCAGTCCATTATATGGAGAAAAATCCTGAAATGTTTTTCTCAAAAAACTAATATCTTTACAACTGAAGAAAGAAAGACATAAACATCTTGGATGACAAGGGGGTGAGTACATTATCTGTAATTTTTTGTTCAGGAAGTGGACTCCTTTAAGACAAACACTGTTACTAAGCATTTTATTTTTGACTTGTGTTATTTAAAAGCATTGTTCTGATATCCTGGTACCTTGTTTGGGTCTTCATACAGCATGATGACTATCTGTGTCATGTAGTTTAGCTCGCTGACTATTTTGAGGTAGTCCATGGCTCTTTTCCACTGTTCATCTCTGGCCTCCTGAGGACAGAGTCAAACAAATGCATTCAAGTAGTTTTGCTTTCCATAGCAAAAAACCATCCAGGATATTTTTTGTACTTGAAAAAGCCTTAGAAGCTGATATTAATAAGGGCATACATCACAGAGGGCTCCATAGCGCAAGATCGACAGCAGTGAGTGTACGTGACTCTCACTGGTGAAGTAAAGTCTTGTCCGCACGTGGCGCTCTGGAGACATGACTCCTCTGGAATATCTGCGGACAGAACAATCAACCCAAAAGCCATTTGGTTTCACCCATAACCTCAATTCATGCATTTAAGAGGTCATGACATACAGTTTTGTTTTTTCTCTCTAGGGTCAACTTACGACGCAAGTATTTTACACAGTATTAGAAAGCATTTAAAATAATCTGACTTTCCACTTTGTCTTTGACTTTATGAATGAAAGACTTGGGTTTTGGAGCTGTTTCTCTCTTAAGATTTCAATTGCCAAGACTGATAACATCGACTACCCTGAGTCCAACTCAAGCAACAAAACAGACCACGTCTTACACTGGATGCAGTTTATTAACAGTGTCATCGTCTTGTGTCCTCTGTAGATCAGAGCGGATCTTGCGAATTAGAGGTGTGCAGTAACCTTTGGCTATGTCCAGTTTTTCAGCTTGAGAAATGCCATATTCCTGACAAGAGCAAATAAGGACAATTACCAAAATATATTTTATTAAGACAGCAGACAAATTGTGCCACATACACTTACACAAGCTCTCATAATGAATTCATTTGATGTTCGACTAAAAGCAAATGGAGGAATTAAAAAACTTAGTAAATAAAAAAGGGCACCTGTGGGATGACAATGTCAGCCAGTGCTTTGGACAGCCGGTAAATTTCCATGGTGTTGTCGAGCTTTAATGAACTGTTGTGCTGCACGTCATATTTGATGCAGTCATAGATATCAGGTATCTTGCTGATGTTGTATCGGCCGTTCTTCATCTTGAAATCCTTCTCAAGTTTAGACCACCGACGCAGCATCAGCTCAAGAGTCTCACTGTGGTACAACTGGATATCTGTTTAAAAAAAACCATCATATTAGATGTCACCAAACACATACTCTCTGTCTCCCTCCAAAGATATGTCAGCCTACCTGATGTTAGCATAAGACTGAATAACTTATACTTGATTTTAAATCTTCATGATGTTGATAATTAACAACAAAATGGCTGCACTTTAAACAGATCAAAAACATGTGAGGATGAAATTTATGTTGGAATCAAACATTAAAAAAAAAAGATTTTGTCATAAAAAGGTCAAATAGCGCAACCAAGATGCATTATTATAATTTATTATTCATTTATTATATTCATTTATTATAAAACCAGTAAAATTTTGAAATATTTTTACTATTTAAAATAACTGTTTGAATATATTTTAAAATGTAATTCATTTTTGTGATCAAAGCTGAATTTTCAGCATCATTACTCCAGTCTTCAGTGTCACATGATCTTTCAGAAATCATTGCTGATGTGCTGTTCAAGAAAAATGTAATATTATTATTATTGTCAATATTTAAAATAGTTCAGTACATTTTATTCATGATTCACTGATGAATAGGAGGATCCAAAGATCAGCATTTATCCAGCTTGCAGTCAGTATAATTTTTATACTGATAGATAAAATATAAGGAGATAATATATAAATTAATACTTTTATTTAGCAAGGATTTAAATTGATCAAAAGTGAAGACGACATCTGTAATGTTACAAAAGATTTCTATTTCAGATAAATGATGTTCTTCTGAACTTTCTATTAATCAAAGAAAAACAATTCTACTCAACATAATTATAATAATACTAATAATACATGTTTTTTGTGCAGCAAATCAGAATACTAGAATGATTTCTGAAGGATCATGTGACTGGAGTAATGACGCTAAAAATTCAGCTTTGAAATCACAAGCATAAATTACATTTTAAAATATGTTCAATTAGAAAACAGTTTTTTTAAATAGTAAAAAATATGTTTTTAAAATAAATGCAGGCTTGGTGAGCGAAAGAGACTTTGATAAAACATTAAAAATCTTTTTTTTTTTTTTTGACTGGTTTTGTATATGAATCTAAGAATTGCAATTCAAAAATGTTAAATATGTTCAAACATCAAATTGCTATACATCTAAAAAGCATTTTTACACATTAATATATTTAAAATGACCCAGTAACTTTCATTTATACACAAGTTGTAAATGTATTTGTTTAATGCTTTAATAATGTGCATGCACAGTTTTTTACATCACGTCTACCTGCTGATTTGGGGTCTTCCATTCTCTGGCGGATCTGCAGCGTCAGGTTCTGAATGAGGGAGTAAACCTTATCACACGTCTTCACAGGGTTTTTAATCATCTGCATGGACTTCACCAGTGAGGTGCTGGAGGTGGGCGCCAGCTAGTCCAAAAATAAAACATATCATCACTAACAGGAACAGAAAATTCAAATAATATGGAGGTAAAATCTGAAACGACTTTTAGGGGTAAAATCACAGTTGCATCAATATTTATTAATTCAATAGTCTAATGACAATTACTTTTTAAAAGATGGTTCCCAAATCTATTAATAAGCATGAAGTATTATTGTTCCAGATTGTCCCTGACCTTCTCGTAGTCTTCTGGCGTGAAGTCTCTGTCCTTCTGCAGAATCTCATGAAGTCGCGCTTTGACTTTCTGCTGGCAGCTGCTTAAGGAGTCACTGTCACTGTCCAGCAGCCCATTCATATTCGCACTTTTTACCATCTGCACCAGGATGGGCGTCAGCTCACCCTCTAATGCCAGCAGGCCCTGAGGACACCAGATTTAATCTTACTCTCATGTAATAATAATAAAATAATAATACTGAAATAAATATATATATACTAAAATAAAAAATGAGGGCTGTCAAAATAAGCTTTAAAGCATGCAATTAAAAAAATGATGTAATAAAAATGTTCAAAAGTATTTGCGCTTTTAATATCAACACATTCAGGACACATTAAAATTGTACTTCTGCACCTTAATCAAAACTGCCAAACAAATAGTATTTTTCCTTAAATTTGACTTGAGCTGAATAATGAATAATATTGTCTTCAGCAGAGCCGTTCATATCTAAATTGAATGAAATCATAATTAACTTAATCATGAACTTATCATAATTGATGAACTTCACAGTTTTTGAACTGCTAATGACAGTTTAGAGCTGCTTTATATTTGAATTTGTCTCATATTTAATGAAGTTGGCATTACTGATTCCCTATTTATTACAGAGAATCTGCTTTGAAGCAATCTCTATTGTAAACAAACAAACCAAAAAATAAACGTAAAAATTAAAGGTGACTGAATAGATTGACAGCCATAGTTTCTTAATCTTTCATATATATAAGACCCAGTGGAGAAAATAAAGGTGGTCATGCTACTTTTGCAAACGCTGCAGCGGTCATCTGAACGCGTCCTTCATCAGAGGCGTAGATCTTCAGGTCATGCCTGTATGTGCTGTGCAGACGGAGGAGGCCACAGCCGGGAAAGCCAGCATAATCGCCTGAAACGACGGAGAAAAACAACAGAATAGAATAATGAGCAGACATATGAAAGACAATAATGAGCACAGTGAGAGTACGGTACCTTGTCCTCCAGGGTACATACACCTAAAGGCTCGACCAAGCTCTTCAGCCTGTACCCTGCCTGCTGGAGTCAGCTCTCCACCCCACTTCAAAACCAGCAAGAGTGAAGGGTCGTCCCTCCGCACATCTGAACAAAAACACACGCACATCAGCCTTGGATGCAACAAGCATAAACAATTCATTAACCATCTGATATTTCACAGACCCCTCACATTTCAATTTTCCACGCCCATTTCTTTTACCTTTTTTAAAGGAGTGAATGACCAAAGCTAAAATATGAGAGGGGTGGATTTCATGACCCTTCAAAGTGACACCTAAGACCGCACTAAAATAAGCCTCATTTATAGTGCTGTGCAACTATTACACATGATTAATCACATCCAAAATAAAAGTTTTAGTTTACAAAATGTATGTGTGTGTACTGAGTATATTTATTATGTATATGTACAAGAGGTAGTCAACGAGAATGCTATTACCACCGGCAGCTGCAAATACAAATCAGTCACTTGTTATCTCTTGTTACCAAAATCACCACCAGGTGGAGCAAAGGGACGCTTGACACCAAGTCAACATCATAGACTGTAAAAAATATGGATGTAGTGTCTGTGACGTCACCCATAGGTTTGTGAAGAGCATTTTTGAAGCTCTTAGTGGGCGGGAGTCGGCCGTCGCCATCTTGGAATCGCGTCACTGCACGAATAATTGAAAATGTGCAAAGAGGCGGGACGTGGGTGGAGCTGGTTGATGAAACCACGCCCACCTAGTGCAACGGTGGTGACAGCAGCGGCAATCCACCTGTCAGTCAAGTGGCCACGCCCTAAATTGTGCCAAACTTTAAGGCTGAATATAAATTCAACGAACGAGTTATAAAAAAATTCACCCCCCTCACAGTTGACATGAAGGGCAAGATTAGCTATATAGACCAAAACCACTTTTTGTACCAGGCTGTAAACATCTTTTTCCTGCTGTAAAGTTGGGCATTTTAACATGGGGAGTCTATGGGATTGACACCCTTTTGGAGCAAGTCTCTAGCGGCCAGTCGATGAATTGCAGTTTAAGTCACTTCCGTGTTGGTTTCAATAGAGAGAGCGGGAGGTTGCCGTTTGGTTTCAACACGTTCACATTTTAGCTTTTCAAAGTCTGTGATTAAAGCGCCACTTAGCAGTAAACGTTAGCAAATACACATTTCAAATCATGCCGCTGCGGGAACGCGAATAAAGTATTATTCTGGATGAGTAACATCTGTAAATACACACATGCATGGATATATGTAAGATAATGTTATATATGTTATGTTTATTATATTAAATATATTCATATACAATATTATTGATTATATCAATAAAAATACATGTAAATATTTTAAAAATTATATACTGTAAATGTGCACATTACACAGATATATATTACGCAAACAAAAACTTTTTTTGTATGTGATTAATCATGATTAATCATTGCATAGCACTACTCTTTTATACCAAGATGTTTTTAATAAAATGTAACTGATGTTAAACATATATAAAACCATGTGTTCAGATAGAAGGCCTAAAGAAACAGTAAAACAAGCAATCATAACCAACCAAAAGACACATGCAAGACCATTCCTACCTTCCTCTTCACTAGACGTTTTAGGGCAGCCATGTGGCAGATATGTTAACTGAACCTTACGATTAATACCAGAGAAATGACCGTACCTGAATAAACAAAAAGAGATATCAGAAATAGGACAGAAACATAGCTGTATATTTGAATATAATGGGGCCAGGCATGTTCATCAAACGATTATATCTTTTTACTAGCATAGTGTGAAGTTGATTCAAAGATGATAATAATTTTGGTGAGGATCTGATGAAAGCTTTTTCAGTAAAATTTAAAATAGAGAGGGACAGTATTGCTGTCTTTAAAACTTTTCAGTAACCGTCATGGCCTGTTAATATGACATTTGAAGAGATTCACCCCAAAAAACAAATCGGTTATCATTTATCCACCTATTTGCTGTGCACATTTCATTCTCTTGTGGAAACAACTACAAACCAGAAACCATATTTGTTGCTTGGCCCCTAATAACATACTTACAAGACCCACTTACATTTCAAGGACTGTTTTCAGCTGCTCAAGCTTTGCTTTGCTCTCCTCAATTTCTGAATCGTTATTTTGGCCGAGTTCTACCAACAGCTGCCTGGCAATGTCTAACACTTCCTGTCCGATTTAAACAAATACAACAAAACTCTGAGCAAATCAGCTAATCTTGAAATGAATGTGTGAAGATATGTGTGATGAATAATATTTTTTGCTAATTACTAAAACAATTTTTTTACTTGGAGCTGCTTTGGCTTTTTCAATTTAAGTTTTCCACTTTTGTAACCTTCACATTTTTCAAAGAGGTCAAAAAACCTGAAAGACACAACATGAGAAATTAAAAAAGACATATACAGTAGTGGTTTGGTTGTAACTTGAATTTCATATTTTGTTGGAAGTGAATGATGAATACAGGTCAGTGACAGAGAAGAGGTGAAATGTCTGTACCGCTGATGTCGAACTTCCATTTTCATCTTCTGTTTGGGAGTTCTGTCACCATGTCGAATCACAGCAATCACACACCTCAACTCCATCCTGAAAGTCATATGGCAGCAACTGAACAGATATATACTTATATAGCTTTTACAGAAATAAAAAGATGTAAATCAATACATCAGTATTAATATGCAATGCTACTACATGTTAAAAAAGAAACAGTTCCCCTGATAATGAAAACGCTGTTATCATTTACTCACTGTCATTCCAAACCCATATGACTGACTTTCGTCTGCTCAACACAAAAAGCAATAATTTAATGAATTCAGCTGGGTGAAATCAATAGAATGGCAGCACAGTGTGACTCCGTGTACCACTTAAAGGATCAGTTTAACCAAAATGAAATTTATTTACACACCTTCATGTCATTCCAACCCAAGTCCTTTGTTCCTCTTCGAAATGAAACCTGAGGGATTTCGGTCTCCCCATTGAAAATACACGACAAATACACGAAAAATTTCATAATTCCATATGAATCAAGTGGTTTAATTCAAGTCTCCTAAAAAAGACATGATCATTTTATATGAGCAACAGATTTAATTTAGGTTTTTATTCACATATAAACATTGATCAACGCACATAGAGCACATCAAATATGGCAAATAGAAGCTCAAATGTGGTTTGCTTTCACGCCTCAAGCAAGGACGACTGAGCCTCCATTTAGCATATTTGATGTGCTCTGTGTGTTGATCAATGCTTATATGTCAATAAAAACATAAAATCTGTTCACATGAAGCAAAAATGACGATCGATTACATTTACAATGCTTTTATGACATTTTGAATCATCAAAACTTTGGTCGAGGGACATAAACCTCCGGATTCATTCAAAATATCTTCATTTGTGTTTGAAAGATGATTGTCTAAAAGGTTTGGAACCACATGAAAGTGAATAATTGATGACAGAATTATCTTTTTCTTTGGTGAACTATCCCTTTAATAAAGTACACAGCATATCGCTAATTATTTTTGGTTTTGGTAAAAACAGAAAAAAGTCATATGAGTTTGAGACACAAAGGGTGAGTTATTGACAATTTCATTTTTTGGAAGAACAATAACTTGTTCAACAATAAATACGTATAACATTTTTAATGTAATTATCACTACAAGTTTAAAACAGTGTCTGTCTTTGCTTGTAAGCACATACATAGTCCCAGAGGTTGTGGGAACTATGGGAATGTCCTCTGCTTCTAAAGGTATTGACCACGGGATCTGAAACTGTGGAGCCAGTTCTCTCATGATGATATTCCTGTTGGGTAACAGAAAAACTATATCAATTTAGTATCAAGTGTGTTGTGCATTAAATGTACGAATATGTTTCTATGTTATTATAACAAAATTGCAGCAGTTTATTTCAAGAAAGAAAATACATTTTTTGCATATGACAATAAAAGATAAGATTATATCTTTGTACCTAAACAAATAGTATTAAAGTATATTAGAAACTAGAAGTGATTCTGTAAATTGATATTTTGCATTTGTATGATGTACTGACCCCAGGATTTTTGCACAGTCATCATAGTATTTCATGGAGTTCTTGACAAAGCTGAAGCCATTGACGTCACAGACGTATGACTGGCCGTTGGCACGAAGCAGGTCGAACCCACACACTGTTTGCTATAAATGAGAAGTTGCTGGCACCTTATGACCAACTTTCTGATATAAGGCTCGAACTATTAAAATGAGTATCATAACTCAACATCTTCATTTACCTTGAAAGCCAAACAGACTTTCCATGCAATGAGCTTTTCTCTGGCATTGAGGATGACTGGATATCGGACCTCTTTCCCCTCACTGTCTCGTTCCACTTTCCCATCCAGAGCTGGAGATTTACGGGCCTCTGCATGGGCGTAGTCTGGACCTACAGTATACACCTGATGTGAACAAACACAAGGAAAGCACATCAAATAATGGCATTTCACTCATCAGTAAATCAGTGTCTATAAACAACTTTGCAAGTTGCATATGGGTAGTAAAATTCCTTTTGAAACGTAATATGCAAAATGGCAATGCAATATGTAAAATGGCAATGTATTTCTGTATTTAAATTTACAATTTCCCAGATCATATGTGCAACATTTAGTGCAAAATGAAAATTCAATTATATAATTTACACTTGCCATTTCCTATACTAGATTTAATATGTAAATTAAAACCATATTTTAGTTGCAAAATTAACATGAAAATGTATTACAAAAAATGATCAGATAAGTTTAACATGTCCAAGCATTTAAATGCTATTTTTCCTAAATGCATTAAGACTTGTGGGTAGGACACTTGGGACTGCAATTTTTGTATTACATTTTCATTTTAATTTTGCAACTTATAAAGCATTAAAATATTTTTTTAAATTTACATATTAAATCTGTAGGAAATGGTAAATCTAAATTACATAACTGAATTTTCATTTAGCACTAAATGTTGCACATTGTTGGAAAATGTAAATTTAAATACAGAAATACATTGCCATTTTGCATATTACATTTCAAAATGAATTTTGCTACCCATACGCTTCCATAAGTTGCAGCCGTAGCACAACTGCACAATCTGAATGACTGATTTTTAAGAAAGTTAGAATACATGTACAGGCTGACTAGATGAGCCTGTGTGATGAATACTGTAAAACTGTCACAAGGTGCCACTATAATGAACTAATTCCTATTTTTGCTAATTGCTTTGGACACCTACTGTAAACCCATCCTGTCTGGAAATTATTTTACAGTACCTATTATAAGAGCAAATCCGTTTAGACTCTATTATCTTAGCTATAAAGCTTTTAAACTCGGATTTAAAAAGAGATATTTAAGAGTTTATGTACTTTTCCTGTTCTTTTGTACTTTTTTTAATATACCGATTATGTGTCAAAGGCTACGTGCACACTGCACACATTAGTGCTCAATTATGATTTACTGCTGAAATCAGATTTCGTTTTGCATATGGCTGTTCACATTGTTCACATCAGATTCCAGTGTGAACTGATCACAGTCCTGAACTGACCCGCATGTGCAAAAAAACAATAAGATGGAAGGAAGCGTGTTGTCATAAGGAAGTAAACATTTGTAAGATGATGTTCCGCAGTGAATTTGCGAGCAGAGCAAAATTTGTAAATATTTACCGTACAACCCTTTAATTTTACCTTGTATAGAGGTCACTGTAATACACCATAAAACAACACCAGACTCTCTTCACTGACTACTGACAGAAAGATTGCATGAATTCCAATATGACAAATCTGAGGTTGCACTGCAAAACGTCTGACCTGAAACACATTTATGACCAAAAGTGGCCCAAATCAAAAACATCTGATTGTATGTAGTCTGTGCTGTTCACAATGTCATGAAAAACTACATGATCTGAGCCACATATAAGCAAAAAAAAAAAAAAATAAAAAAAAAAAAACCTGATTTGTGCCACATTCTTCTGCAGTGTGAATGTAGCCTAAATGGTGTAATCAACTTGGGAAATAAAATCTGAAACTGAACAGCCAGACACAACTCAAGAGTTACACATATATCTCACATTTCAAGCTGCTTTGTGAAGAACAGAATGAAAAGAACGAGAAAAAACCCTTCCTCTTAACAAACATCAAAATATTCTAGTCACTTTGATGAATCAAAATTACCAGCATTAATATATAATATATTTCTTTACCTTCACATCAGTTCCATCTGTAGGCATGAACTCCTCATAGATGTAGGATCCAGTCTTTCTGACGTTACTCTCGGGAGAATAGACGCTACTTCTGCTGCCAATCTGAAACAGACGTAAAGTGATCAGAAACCGTAAGACACACACATCTGCTCAACACAGCAGTTAGGATGAGTCTGAATGATCTGATACAATCAAACACAACAATGGTGTTCCAGAAGTAAAATTATGCATGTACTGTATTTACCGTGATAACATATAAGCCTTACCAGTATAAGTCATATGTTATGCATTTGAATAAGTGTTTATTTGCACCACAACACCCTAGTCATTAAACACAAACCAAGAAATGGCAGTGTTATGCAAGTTATTAAAAGGGTCATGAACTGAGAAATCAACATTCCCTTGATCTTTTCACATATTATTCACATTGTACTATAAAATTGTATTGAAAATTTGAATGTGCCACTGATATTATTGACTTACTAGCACAGATACTATCTATACTATGACAAGGGGGTGAGTACATTAACTCAAAACTGTCTTGTTAGTCGAAAAACAACTTATATTGAAGCCAATCTGTTGTGTCACTCTATGACATAATAGTGTGACTAAACACCACCTCTGCAAAAGATCACCGCCTGCTTCTACAGCACTGTCTGTTTAGCCCTGCCCACTGATTCTACATTACCGCAGATTTAGCCCCGCCCATCGATTTGCATAAATAACACAAATTTATAGTAAATAACAAGAGGCAAACACAGGTCTATGCAGAAACCAAATTGTAAAGATAGCTCTGAAGACAACAAGAGGCTTTACAGTGCCAAGTTGTGGAAAAACAGTCCTTGCATTGCCTTTGTCAGTAAGAATTTGAACTTGGTCCTTTGTTCACTTCGTTTTACCGCTGATTTGTTTACAAACAAAGCACACTTTAATGTAGGATTTGCAGAAAGACTGAAACTAAAAGACAACGCTGTGCCGAATATATTGGATCCGACAGTAATGTCGCACCACACAAGAGTGAGCAACTGTTTTCATTACGTGGTCACTATTGCTTTGTCTGTTATTATAGATCATTTGATCTATATGATCTACATGTACTGAGCATCTACGCAATTTTAACCCAAATCACAGCAGCGTACATCAGTGAAGGATGTAGGCTGTCAAACATACACAACTGTTAGCCAATCATAGCAGTGGGCATTTACTACTGAGTCTACAATCCGCCACACCTAGTCACACCTATGTGTTCTGATGAGAGGGTTAAAAACTGGACAGAAAACAGCCTATTACATCTAAATTATGATGTCTTTTGATAACATTAAGAGTGGACCTCAGAGAACAGTACAAAATAATAAAAATGAAGCAATGAAGCAGATCAGCAATGACTACTCGCTCATAAAAAGTATTGCGTGTTATGTTCTTGAGTCTCTATAATGACAACCAATAAATTTGCATACATTTGATTATTTTAATAGAGAACAAAGGCTGCAACTAATGAATATTAAAAAAAAAACTGCTATTCTAGTGCTTCTGTCAAAACAAACTGAAGGCTGACAACAAATATACTGTATGTATGCACAGTGGCTCGACTTTAAGCTCTGTTCACAACACCAGCAACATGCAGCAATAACACAACGTGATTGCATTCATTTTCAACAGCAAGCTGACAACATGAGAGACAGCAACTGTTGCTGCCTCACACAATCAGCAGGACGCACATTTATCAGAAAACCTGACAGGGCAAATCATCTTAAACTATACACTTATGTATAGTTTGTTTAATATACAGTAACACAAAGCATTCTCATGTTTTGAGTAGCTTGGACCATCCTCTATTTTTAAGGTGTGTTTTGTTTATAGAAACAGACCCGATTAATCAATTCATTGCTGATTATTATTATCATCAGTTTTATTGATAAGTAGTTGAGGTCTTAAAAAATAGTCCTATTCATTAAGTATATTTTATTTAAAAAAATAAATAAATAAATAAAATGATGTAATGTGTTGTGTATTTTGGTGTTTCAGAATTGATTGTGATTGTCATTATGATCACGTGTAGGGTCACACCTTGCGGAAGAGCCGCTGACTGCCCCCTCCTGCACATGTGGGGTAGTAGATGTAGACATTGTGGTCCTCAGCGCTCACAGGCTTCTCCACGAATGGCTTCTGGAAAATCTCCCCATTCACCTCCACATGGTCCTCTCCCTCCACCAGATTACATTCTACAAACACATTACACAACATTAGGAAGAACCTTATCAAGATAGCATGAAATTGTTCAATGAATGCAACATTGTTTTAAGAAACAGGATCTTTGGATAGAACAAAAAGTCCAAATGTCTGTCATGATCTCACTGGCAGACTGACAGGGTAATCAGCCAATCAAATCAGCAAAGTGGAGGCTTTACCTCCTCTCACATGATTTTTCATTTGTACATTGCTGTACCACCTCACATTCACAGTACATAAGCAGTTTGAAAAAAAAACACATTAAGCTCAGGTGAACACTGATCTAAAAAAAAAAAAAAAAAAAAAAAAAAAAAATGTATGATCACATTAGGATTTGAAATGAATTCAGTTGAAAAGCACAAAAATACTCTCAACTAATCCTATAAACCACAAAGGGATCCTGCTAGGGGTGGGCGGACTGATCCTAATATCAACGTTGTTATTGGTATCGGATCGATACTAGCCCGATGATACTTTAGGTTAATTTTCTATCCTCTACACTTAATACACTGCTTAATACATTCAACAAAGAGTAGACATGTCTGCGTGTATATGCCGCTCTTTTCATGTCTCATATGCAAACATTGCTGTTCCTCCCCTGCTATGCTGTTTTGTTGTTATGCATGCCATCACGTGACTCAGCGGCTCCAAGTGCAAGCGGATACTTTTGGCCACAGCGAGAGAAATCTACTATCTACAATCTACTGTGGCAACAGCTTATCCACCTTATTTTTTTTTATGCAAAGTAAGCTTTTTCTCTGTGAATGTGCGAGGCTTCCGCTCCATTAGGCACGTTAGGGAAATCATGAGAAAAATAACAGTGCAATAAACTGTAAAATTGTCTGTGATGCCCACACAATTTATTTTTAAATTAAGACAGTACATTAAAATTAGCCAGACCCATTCAATTTACAGAATTCGTCCTTTCAGCCACATTAAACATTTTCTTTATAATGGTTTCCTTTCAGAGGAAAACACTTAGCATGCATGCATTTTGCATTCATATCCAGGGCTGCTAGCTTGCATATAGTTTGCATCATCAGTATACTATGTTCAGCCTTTTAATATTACTTTCTTAATGCGTTAAGCCACACACAAGTTTTTTATGACTCTATGAGAGTAAAGGAAAATACTTAACATGAATTTTATGCATTGCTTTTATATTCTGGGCTCCAAAGGCAAAGAATGTCAAATAGATGTCTATTAGATGTCTTTAAGATGTTTATGATTTAGAATGTATGTAAAACTGACATCTTACTGACGTCTGCCAAACATTTGTACACAGCAGATGCTTTCCAGATCAAGAGATCTTTAACAGATGTACGTATTTACGAGCAGTAAAATTTGCAGTATCACCCACCCCTAGATCTTGCTACCATTTTATTCATCATTTATTTGTATTCATGAACCCACATGTATAAAATGAACTCCCTGAAATTGTTAAGAGGCTTTAAAGATGTATTTCAAAACAGTTAAAGTAACTCATAATAATTAAGATAACACATTACCATAAGGTTCATTAGTTAACTACATTAGTTAACATGACCTAAGAATGAACAAAACTTCTACAGCATTTATTAACCTTCCAATTCCAACATTTACTAAGGCATTATTAAAAAATAAATTGAAGGGAAAACAATACAGCAACATGTTCTGTAAGTATAGTTCGAGTTTTACTTTCACTTTCAAATTAGCAGCAATTCAGCATCTAGAAATTGTTTGTTTTTAGTTCATTTCAGTTTTCCCTCTTTTCCTTCGGTAAAAGCGCTGTGCACATTTTACTTTCACTTTCAAATTAGCGTCAATTCTGCGTCTAGCAGTTGTTTGTTTTTGGTTTGGTCACTTTTAAATTAGTGGCATTAACGTAACAATCTTTTAACAAAACAATAAAAATACACCATGTTATATGCCTAATATAAAATAATAACTTACAGAAAGTTTAAATAAGTATTAAATAGGGCCATGTCTTTCTCTTTTCTTGTCAGTCAGCTCGACTTCAGGTGATAAATGAAATCTGATTTGTGATGCGACTGCATTGAGCAGCCTGCATTTAAGACTTTTTTAAGACCCGCAGAAACCCTGAAAATACAAAACTATATTTTTAAATATTTTTTATGAAATTATCATCAGGTGTCGGTAAATTTCTTCAATTCGTTCAAACGGCTGATTCATTCAGGAATGAAGTAAATGGCTCTCTTTATGAATGGGCCTTTGAATCAAGATGTGTTTGTTAACATTAGTTAATGCACTGTGAACTAACATGAACAAACAATGAACAAATGTATTTTTATTAACTAACAATAACAAAGACTAACAAATAATGTAATAAATGTATTGTTCATTCATGTTAGTTAATAAATACGTTAACTAATCTTAACAAATGACACCTTATTGTGTTACCATAATTAATTATTAGAAAAACCAAAACGGAATAAAAATAAAAATTAGTTAAATAACTACTAATATTGTAGGCTCTTGTTTCTTTTTCTCATTTGTAAGCTGCAGCAAAAAGACTACAAACTACCTGAGAACATACCACTGTGTCACAGATGATCTAAACACATTATTTGTTCACTGGTGCCACAGGCTTGTTTCATGTAGTCCAAACTAGGTCAGTGTGAGATTTGAGGGAGTTAACAAACCTTCTGGTCTGGCAGGATCTCTGTTCAGAACCGCAAAGCGAGGGAGTTGTATTCCCTCAGCCTTCAGTATCCGATACACCTCCCTCCTAAACACAAAAATATCACACATGAATTTTGATTTTGTGAGGACAAAGGTAAATTGTTAAACAAACACACACATACACAGCACCCATGCACAGTTTTCATTAAAGTTCTTTAAACATGCTTCAAGAAAACCAACTTTATAAACTGTTTAAAAAATGTTCCATCATTTTGGTTATATTTGACAGCGTCACTTAATATGTGATCAAACAGAAAAAAAAAGGCCCATCTGTCATCATTTAATCATCTTCACGTTGTTTTGAACCCTTAAGACCTTTGTTAATCTTCAAAGCACAAACGAAACAAAGAGGTTTGTTTTTGTGCATCAAGCAAGCACATTTGAGCATCTGTTTACCATATAAAAAGACAGAAATATCTAAGATTTCATCTTCATTTGTTTTTCAAAGAGGATTGAAAGTTATATGGGTTTGGAACAAATGAGAGTGAGTGAATGGCGACCTAAATGGCAGTAAATCACACAAGGGTGCTGCTGTTCTGCTGTAGACATGAGACTGCAGTGATGTGTAAATTACTTGTGTATTAAAGCATTTAAAACTTCACAACATGAACATTTTAGACACAGTATTGCAAGACAGTTACACTAGAACTACGGAACTATTTTCACAGGCAGAACAAAAACCGACCCAGTCATTTCAGGACTCCTGAAACAGCGCCAGGCCAATCACAATTAGTGAATCAGTATCTGAGTGATTCACTGTGCATCACGTCAGCAACTCACTTTTTGACTTCCCTTATTGTTTAGAACTGAAAAGAACCAGTTGTGTCAGTAATAGAGGAATAACTGTGAGAGGCAATTTGTCGTGTAGACGCAAGACGTTTTAATGTTTCTAAAACAAAATTAAATCAATACATAAAGTATACCACTTTCTGAATATTGCTTCTGTTGCAATGACGACTGTTTCATGGGCAAATGTTTGCATGCATGCTGTACGTTGCTGCATTGACCCCGATTACAGGCAAACATTTGAGCAGTTAAAACATTAGCTAGCATCAACACAAGAGTAAACAGTCACACAGCAATACCTCTTTCACATGTCCAAATTTTCCACTAATGTTAACTGTTTGAGGCCAGTGGTAAACTGTTTGTTTTAGGCTAAAGAAAAATATTTTTTCACCCAGGGCAACAAGATTTTTTAGGACATTTAATATTTTCTTTCATTTCCCATGTACTTTTCCACTACTTGGAAATTTGTCATCAACATGAAAGCGTGTTGCTGTTCTGAATATAAGCACAGCTGTGATTTGGGCGTATGCAGCAGGCCACTGATATTCAGACCAACAGCACGGTTTCAAAAGTGATAATGCTTTTATACCACAGGTCAATTAAAAAGAGGCTAATATTGTATTGTAAGTTCATGTACTCCCTGTGAGTAGAAACCATGACAGACATCCATGCTACAGGAATGCTATATACTTAAAAGACAAATGCTATATACAAATAAACACAAATTCTGTCATCACTGCACACCAAAGGGGGCAATAATGCAAATGTGCAGAACTCAAAGTGAACTGAAAATCACTGACTGCTTCCAGGGATGGCGAATATTCTTTGCTCACTTTACTCTCAGTTTGAGTGATTGTTTTGTTTTTCATGTCACTAAGAACCAGATAGTCTTAAGTTTTTAATCCATACACAGTAATAAATGGTTCTCAGCTCGTTTTGTCTGTGTAGCCAGATTGTGATGTACAGTCTCCCCACACACAGAAAGTTTTTATGAATTCTATTAGTCAAAACAAGCATCTTGTAGTAAAAATAAGATTCTAAAAAAAAAAAAAAAAAAAAAAAATCCCACTGAAATCAATTCCAGGGGCAAACACTGCCCTTTAATGGATGATTACCATAATAACCATAGCAACATTTCAGCGCCTCGTGACTGACTGTGAACAACAACAAATGTCGATGCAATGGTTCAATCCATCTAGCTGTTTTTGATCATGATATTAGACGCATTAGTCTTTTAAAATTTAATGTAGTTTCAATGTAAGTACAATTAGAATACCTGGTAGAATCCAACTACGTATCTATTATATATATATTGAGCAAATTTCCAGTTTTAAAACCATTAAGTTTCAACCTTATTCTTCAATGCAGAAGTATGCCTAAGGGTGCTACAGGGAAATAACGAGAAGAATAACAACGTGCAGTAAACGGTAAAACTGTTTGCACTACAAACCAGTGTGTTCATAATTAAGATAATGCATTAAAACAATATGATAAGACACACCAATTTGCAATATCAAGCAGCAAACGAGCTGTTCTGAACAGTTAAAGGAAACATATTGTACACCTTTCTGGAGGTTTATTTTAGCTGTTGACGTCCTTAAGAATATATATTTGCGGTATAAGTGCCAAAAACCATCTCAATATATTTTTACAGCTCTTCTTTTAGGAGCTCTGTCAAGAACAGGTCGATTTGGCCCGTCTACTTAATATTCATGAGCCTCTCTTCTGATTGGCCTGTTGATTTTTGAGTGACGCACGGCCAGGCCAACCACAGGTAACTAGAATCATGTATGCTGTAGCCTGCTGTGGCTTGGTGATACTCAACAGGACGTTTCAGAATGATAATAATTTATTTTATTTTATTTTTCAAACACTGAATGCAGTAAGCTACATAACTATCGCTTTAGTAAAGCCCCTTTCACACTGCACACTGATTACGGAAAATTGCCGGAAAGTTGCCAGAGTGCCTTCTGTGTGAATGCAAACACGTCCCGGGATTGATTCCGGGAACGATCCCAGATGGAGAACCTAGTAACACTGCTAGGGTCAGTCCCGGTGTTATGCCAAATTACTACCCCCCTAGTATTGGTAGGTTTAGCGTTAGGTGCGGGGGAGGGGTTAGGATTAGGCAAATCAGGTAGCGATATCAACAAGAGGGGGTAATAATTTGGCAGGGGTCGAAAAAGCGTTGAGAGCGGCTGAGAAAAACAAACTCACTGCCAATAGAAAACAATTCAAAAAAAGCAGTGGCGTTGTAGCGGTGCCAGAGGCACTGAGCGCAGATTTGATGCTGTAGTGGAAAAGCAACGTCAGTTTAGTGCAACATACGCGTCGCATTACATGTCACATGTCTTTACTGGATCTTTACGGGTTGTGATTAAAACACGCACAGATTCCGGAAAATCACTGTGAGAATGAACCAAATTAAACAATTCCGGAACAAATCATGGGACACGTTATCCATGTATTTTCCGGAATCGCTGTGTGAAAGAGACTAAAGCTGACGTGCCACTGTTTTCTTATATTAATGTTGTTTGGAAGCCGATACAATGATGTAGTTTCCTGACATCCATCGACTGAACAGCGTTTTCTCAACTTGTTTCCGTGTTGTTGTTGCTCAGCAATGGCATGGACGCGATGTTGTCTGTGGGTTTGGCAAAAGGAGGGTGGGATGGTGGTTGGTGCTCAGGGTGGTGACTGAAGGCGGTGACTGAGTAGTTCGGACGTCACATTTTTACGGAAGTCACAGCGGCTTGTGAAAAGGCACAGCTACTTTATGCAGGCTGTGTGCATTTTACTGTGGATTGACTGTTTTGAAACTTATAACTTACCATGAAAAAAAGCCAGAAAATTTCAGTTTTGACAATATGGGACCTTTAAAATAGCTAGAAGCAGATGAGACTGGAAGTCAAACCCATAAAATTTACAAATGGCCAGGAATAATAAGGTGAATAGCTGGCATTATCTTTGATATTGGAGAACATCATGTGGTCAAAAAACAATGCAATTAACTGGCAATATGATGAAGACATGATGGTGTAAATGAAGCTCACCTGTCCTGAATAAAGTACTGAAGATCCAAATCGTTGATGACAAACGGATTCCTCAGCTTCTTATAAGCCACAGCCTTATCCAGTGGGAATCCTTTAAAAACAGACAAAATTAATAAACATAAATTCACACACACACAAAAAAAAAAACAAATTCATATCAAGAGGGAATGAACACAACTCGAAAATAACTCGTCATTCTCTCATTTCCCCTTGGCTCACAATAGGAGTTTATATCCCACACTTTTCTGGATTTTTTTCACTCAGAATTGAGTTTTTGAGTTAAATCGAGTTATAAAGTCGGAATTAGGAGATATAAACATGCATTTAATAAACAAATGTTATGTAAAAATGTTAATAGTAATAGGTTTAAACAATATTTAATGCTGTAACTGTAGGGCTGATACAATACGTTCCCTATGAACAGCATATGTGAATATTATGTAGACCTATTGTTTAAATCAAATTTATGCTTTAAAAGTAAAGCAATCATAGCAGTTTTCATCTATAGTATGTATGTTTAAACGTCTGTGTTTAGCTTCAAATGACGCCTTTGACGACAGTATTCTATTCAAATTATTCATATTTTGACAATATGAAACAGGCAATATATCAAAAGGCACAAAATATTTTTTTTTCTCTTATTCCAAGGATTTACCTCCACTTGTTACCAGTGTTTTTCTGCAACCACTATGCGCGCGCAGCTGCAAATGATGTAACTGTGACGTCTACTTCAAATTGGTCTACATGATCCCAGCCCAGGAATTAGGGTCTGATCTAGCGAACTGATCTGTCATATTCTAAAAAAATATATAAATAATAATAATAATAAATTATATACTTTTTAACCACAAATGCTCGGCTTGCACTAGCTTGAACTCACACATTACGTAGTCACGTTGGAAAGGTCACACATGACGTAGGCAGAAGTACCAACCCAGTGTTTACAAAGCAAACGTACAAAGTCAAATGCCCTTTATGAATTAGGTAAAACAACATTGGACAATTTTGAAATTGGAGGTGAACATGAGATTTTCACCCTACCCTACCTTTTTGAACCAAAGTACACAGACGAATTTTGTAGAGCTAGTGCAAGACAAGCATTTGTGGCCAAAAAGTATAAAATTGTTTTTTTTTTTTTTTTTTTTTTAGAAAATGACCAATTGTTTCGCTAGATAAGACCCTTATTCCTCGGCTGGGATTGTGCAGAGCCCTTTGAAGTTGCATTGAACTGCATTTTGGACCTTCAACCCGTTGGGCAGCATTGAAGTCCACTATATGGAGAAAAATCCAGTAATGTTTTCCTCAAAATGCTTAATTTCTTCGCCACTGAAGAAGGAAGGATGTGAACATCTTGGATGACATAGGGTGAGTAAATTATCAGGAAATTTTAATTCTGGAAGTGAACTAATCCTTTAAAATCACTAGCCATAATCTGATGAAAGTTGATTAAAATTTAAGACATTACACACATCAGGTGACCTAGTCAAGTGACTTATTCATCAGAATATATAGTTAAAACATTTTTTTGTAATCTGTTACACTAAAAACAGAAATGATGCCACAAACCTTTGGAATGGAAAGAGATGAGACAATCACAGAGTGGCCAGTTCTCCACCGGCTCGTTCAGAATGACTTCCTCTTCGAACGTAACCACAGTGATGTATTTGAACAGACACAGTCTTTCCAGTATCTCCTTCATAGGTTTGGACTTTGACTTCTTAGACATGGCACAGATACCAACCACAATCTGTCTCTCTGGGGGCTGCAGATAACAACACATGCATCTCAAATTAAAGCCATTTCATTCATTTGAGTTATGAGTTTGAACTAAAATGTTGAAATCTGTGAATAGTTTATTTGTTGAAGTTGAAAAAAAAAAAAAAAAAAAAAAAAAAAGCATCCCTCACTGACAGCTGAAACAATACACCTGTCACCCATCCTCCCAATCACAACTGGTCTATGAGCCTCAAAGTGTCACATGTAAAGCACAAAATGGGCTTAAACATGCTATTTTGAGGGTTAAATTGACTGCCATAAACCTTAGTAAATCAAATTGCATGACTACATACTCTTCTCCTATAAATTTTGTATCTGAAAAGGAAACTCCAACAACTGCATTAAGGTCACCAGCAAAAAATAATTGCGTCCACCTCTTTCATCTTTAATTTTTCGCTGGGTGTTTGTAGAGAATCCTTACAGTATTTTTTAACACCAAAAGAGGGTTTGCACTGGCACAAGTGTCTATTTTACACTCACAATTTTACACAATTATTCTGAACTTACTAATATGTGACCCTGGACAATAAAACCAGTCTTAAGTAGCACAGGCATATTTGTAGCAATAGCCAAAAATAGTTTGTATAGGTCAAAATTATAGATATTTCTTTTATGCCAAAAACATTAGGATATTAAGTAAAGATCATGTCCCATGAAGATGTTCCATGAAAATGTCCTACCATGAATATATCAAAACTTAATTTTTGATTAGTAATATGCATCACTAAGAATTACATTTGGACAACTTTAATGGCGAATTTCTCAGTATTTTTTTGCACCCTCAGATTCCAGATTTCCAAATAGTTGTTTCTCAGCCAAATAAATTGGTCCTATCGTAACAAACCATACATCAAAGAAAAGCTTATTTATTCAGCTTTTAGATGATATCTCAATATCCCCTTACAACTGGTTTTGTGGTCCACGATCACATATATTTATGAAAGATTTATGAATTACATATTACTTATTGACTATTCTATTCAGTTGTTGTTTTGCTGCACAATTTTCATGTTCAAGGCTTTGAGTTTTCTATCCTGAAGCTTTATCATCTTTCCTGGCCTACCCGCATGCTTTTTTATTTTCCACAAATTTTATACATGACTGATTGGGGCCGTGTTTCTTTACAATTAGCCAAGTTCAACAGCTCATTAAAGTCTGTAAGCATTTCTTCAAACCTGCAGACTATTTTGCATTTTGTAGAATCGTGCCGGTATTTGTTTTAGAAATGCAAATCAGGTGATTATACAACTGTTGTGGAAAACAATTGTCCAGTGGGCCAAGAATCTCAACACCCATTTGACATGCCTCTTTACACATACCGAATCATATTCAGCATCATCATTGTCTTCATCCTCTTCTTCCACATTTTCGTACAGGCAGTCATAGCCGAGAACTCTGCCTGGATCGAGCAGTTCGTCTCCCTCGCCGTCATCAGCTCCCACAAAGAAGCGCGGGTGATCTAAGTCCTCGTGCACAGACATGTTGGCTACAGACAGCTGTCAGTCACTCAGAGTCCCAGCAGAGGATAGAATGAAGGTTAGAGCTGGTGACGTCCAGACTCACAGGCCTCTTCCTGCTCCTCACAGCCGCTCATCCTCACGTCTCTCTCTTTAACACAGCACAAATAACAACAGCTGAATGAATCATGGGGAGTGTCTAAAGTTTATAAAAGAAGTCTCTTCTGCTCACCAAGGCTGCATTTATTTGATCAAAAACAGTAAAGAGAGTAATATTACAAAATATTCTTACTGATTTCTATTTTAATGTATTTAAAAATATATGCATTTCTGTACAGACAAAGCTGAATGTTCATATTATTCACATACATTTGGCTATATTAGTTATTAAATGATGAGTGTCAGTGACAAATTTAGTATCCAGTGTTGACTGTAGAAATATTTTATCTAGTTTAAAACATGCAAACAAACTCAAGTTTTAGGAAATGCACTATGTACTATTCAAACAGTTTCGAGAAAACGTTTTATACCATTTTAGGAAAGGTTTGAATATAATGAATCTAAAACATCATGCAGTGTAACCATCAAGAAAAATGTAATATATGTAAGAACATACACATCTTATTCATTTCCACTATTTTTTAAAATACATTTTTCAGATGTATACCTAAAAAGCTTTTTCACAAATATTATCAATTAAATCATATTTGTTACATCTTAAGGGAGTCAAATTGAGTGACGTTATACAACGTAAACTACCCTGGTCTTGTAATAAAAGTCAAATAACCTGATATTTTAAAAGGACAGTACTCCTATAATGTACTCACCCCCTTGTCATCCAAGATGTTCATGTCTTTCTTTCTTCAGTCGTAAAGAAATTATGTTCCGATTTTGAACTTCCAAAATACAGTTTAAATGCAGCTTCAAATGATCCCAAATGCGGTTGTAAACGATCCCAGTCGAGGAAGAAGGGTCTTATCTAGCGAAACGATCGGTTATTTTCATTTAAAAAAATACAATTTAAATACTTTTTAATCTCAAACGCTCGTCTTGTCTTGCTCTGCTTGAACTCTGTGTATTCTGGCTCAAGACAGTTAGAGTATGTCGAAAAACTCCAATCGTATTTTCTCCCTCAACTTCAAAAATCATTTCAAAATCATCCTACATCGCTGCAGAAGTACCGACACAGTCTTTACAAAGTGAACATACAAAGAAGATCAACCGCATTCAACCGCATTTGGGATCGTTTGAAGCCACATTTAAACTGCATTTTGGAAGTTCAAAATCGGGGCACCATATCAGTCCATTATATGGAGAAAAATGCTGAAATGTTTTCCTCAAAAAAACAATTTCTTTACGACTGAAGAAAGAAAGACATGAACATGTTGGATGACAAGGGGGTGAGTACATTATATGTAAATCTTTGTTTTGGAAGTGGACTTCTCCTTTAATATTCTTTTTATTGCAAAAAAAAGTTTAAGAATTTCATTTTTAATTAGGTTTTTTAATTTTTTTAATTGACATGACATTTGTATCACCCTGACGTTTTTGAAAGATCTCAACTCTAAAAGAAAAAAAAAAAAATCTTCATACAAAAATTAAAAACCACATTCAGAGAAAAATTTTATTCAAGTTATATGAACTGCACAGTATTTTTTTATGAGATCAACACAAAAACTATTGTCTGTTGAATGTTTAATGAACTCACCACTGTGTCAGAATAATCCCTGGACGGCCACAAGTTCAGAGTTACTATTGTCCTGCATGAAAAAAAATGATCCAGTTTTTGAAATCAGATGTAAAAAAGCGCTTAAAAACTGTAGAACTGGGTTATTGTTAAAAAAAAAAAAAAAAAAAAAAAAAAAAAAAAAAGACACAACTGGGTTATTCCATGCTATGTGCTCATGTTTTGAACAGAGATGGCACTTCTCTAAAGACAAACACTGATGAATATGAACAGCATAAGATAAGGCAAATATTTGACCTTCTTTCCTGTACCCAAACAAAACGCAATGATCAAGATCCCTTTAAGTTACACTTAGAGTCAGATTATTATGGGGAGGGTTCAAGAATCCTAAATCTTTTTTAAAGATGGTATATAGGTAATTGTACACATGCAGAACATTTCTGGTTTGAGAATACTTTCTTTTTTTGGGGGGGGACAAGTAAGTGCATTAAATTCCCCTTAACTTACAAGGCTGATTACCTTTGGCGAGAAGCAGACAGGAAACTGACATCACAGCTATGAGTCCTCTATGCTAACAGTGTTGAAAAATTTGAGTTTGTCCTAATTTCAGAGCTAGGGATAGTAACCTGGAGAAAGCCTTGTTTATCTCAGCATTTTGAGAAATGAACAAATACAACACAAACAAACAAATAATAAAATTAGTTTTTACATTTATGATTGACATACAATAGCTTGTACTTGTCAGGTTTAAAACAGTGATTCTTAATCAGGTGGCCTCAGCTAACTTTAAAATGGAAATTTAAAGGAGAAGTCCACTTCCAAAACAAAGATTCACATATAACATACTCACCCCCTTGTCATCCAAGATGTTCAAGTCTTTCTTTCTTCAGTCGTTAAGAAATTATTGTTTTTGAGGAAAACATTTCAGCATTTTTCTCCATATAATGGACTGATATGGTGCCCCGATTTTGAGCTTCCAAAATGCAGTTTAAATGTGGTTGTAAACAATCTCAGCCGAGAAAGAAGGGTGTTATCTAGCGAAGCGATCAGTTATTTTCATTAAAAAAAATTTAATCTCAAACGCTCATCTTGCCTTTCTCTCCATGTGTATTCTGACTCAAGACAGTTAGGGTATGTCGAAAAACTCAGATCGTATTTTCTCCCTCAACTTCAAAAATCATTTCAAAATCATCCTACATCACTGCAGAAGTACCGACACAGTCATTGCAAAGTGAACATAAAAAGATGATCAAATACCCTTAACAAAAAAGATAAAGCAGCGAGAAAGGACGATTTCGAAATTGAGGGATGGGAGTTTTTCGACATACCCTAACTGTCACAAACCAGAACAGTCCAAGCAGAGTAAGACAAGACGAGCGTTTGGCATTAAAAAGTATATAAATTTTTTTAAATGAAAATAACCGATCATTTCGCTCGATAAGACCCTTCTTCCTTGGCTGGGATCGTTTACAACCACGTTTGTGATCGTTTGAAGCTGCATTTAAACTACATTTTGGAAGTTCAAACTCAGGGCACCATATCAGTCCATTATATGGAGAAAAATCCTGAAATGTTTTCCTCAAAAAAACATGATTTCTTTACGACCGAAAAAAGAAAGACATGAACATCTTGGATGACAAGAGGGTGAGTACATTATTTGTAAATTGTTGTTCTGGAAGTGAACTTCTCCTTTAAATGTAGTGTTCACGTGAAAAAAACAAAACCTGTCATCATTTACTCACCCTCATGTCCTTCCAAGCCTGTATGTATATTTTTCTTCCATGGAACACAAAACAAGACATTCTGAGAAATGTCTCAGGGTATTTTATTTAATGGAAGACAATAGTTACCAAAACTATTTGGTTTGCAACATTCTTTAAAATATCTTTTGTGTTCGTCAGAAGAAAGAAAATCATACAGGTTTGAAAAAACACAGTAAGGGCGAGTCGTCTTAAAATGAGATTGAAGTTTCCATAAACATTAGCATAACCAAAATATTTTGTGGGCTACGAAACAATGCAGTTAAACCAAGTAATATATGAAGAAGATATATATACCAATACAGATTATCACTTATAATGTTAGAGAAATTAAAATAGGTCAAGGAATCTATCTATCTATCTATCTATCTATCTATAAAACACTGATGTTGAACAATAAACAGTTGAATTAATTTATCACATCTGTGTTATATGTCAACTACCCAAAGAAAATGCTGAAAACCCTGTCGGTTATCTGAGAATCCAGGCATAAACAGAGCACTGCCATAATCCTAGGACATCTGTCACTGACAGCACCTGTCTGACAATACACTACATTCACAACACAACAGACAAACGGACATACACCTTATTCCTCACACACCACTAAACAAATATGTATCAAATAAATAACAGCACGGTCAGATAAACACTGTAACCGGTTTAGTGTTAACTCAGTGTAAAAGAAAAAATATTATATTATATTTATTATACTTCATCAGTCTGTTTAGAAGATTTACTACATTAATTTGATGCACTTTGCTAAATGAGATATCTGCTAGATCAAAGTCAAATCAACACAATAATTTAAAAGCCAGTGTTTTTTGACTGGCAGCATATAACTTATATATACATGCGATAACATGACGTACAGTATGATTATCGGTTCACATGCATTAGAATGGCAGTAAAAGTCAAGGCAGGAGGTCAGTCATGTGCAGTTTGATGTCTCACTTTTAGCAGCTAATGACTCTTCCTGCACAAACACAACACGTGCATGAACTTAGAGCTGATAAACAGAAAACCCTTCATATTCTTACCTGCCCTAAAAGAGATGGAAGTGAAGTCGAAAGCCGTGAGCTGCTATGTTAGCTGTTCACACACACAGAAATGCTGAATGAGGACAGCTAACATTAGCATTCATGCTAAAAGCACCAGCAGCAAAAATCATCATTATCATCCTCCTTCAGCTAACGGGCACACACATGTGTTTTCGTTCTGATCTTCTGCAGACCTCTACGATTCTCCAGCAAAGACGTATTACACTCATCTGTGTAACTACTGCATGAATGTACTCAAGTTTCGGCTTTAAAAATCAAAAAACACCAGTCAATGCGTCGTGACGTCAGTCGTGGCGTCACTTCGAGGGCGGAACCATTGTCAAGGTGTTTCCTAATCGGTGGCCGATTTCGAAATGGACTGTATGCTTTACAAGTGCTTTGATTGATTTGTTAAAAATAAAAATTAAAGAGGAAATAAAAACGTTAATATGACATCACTAGTGCGAAAATGCGACTTGGTTTATGAAAGCGATCTTAATCTAGCTCCGTCAGTAAATACACCACATCCAAACTGTCTGTGATAAATGCATATTCTATAATAAATGCATTAATAAAAATAATATATATATATTTTTAATCCATATCAGAAAATAAAATATATATTCTATAGCAATTATGGCCTAAATATTTTAATATTAAACTTCATCTGAGGAAGAGCACAAAAGTGTAAATTGATGATTTTCTGGGATCTTAACAGTCTCAAGTCTGAACTGCATAATAAAATACTTTTAGGTTATTCTGGAGACTGCAAACAGTTCAGTCAGGGTGCTGTGTGTGAACTCAAAAGACAAAATTACACATCCTCTTTTTGGTTTTGTTAGTGGCCTTCCCTAGCACAATTCAACTCAAAACTTTAGTCTCCTTCTGAAGATTAGCACTCAGCACTGGCATACAGCATATTTCAATAGGAAACTAATCAGCTCCAAACACCCCATTTTACCACCCAGCCCCCTGCATGTTTTAGGAAGAAACACTACCGGTAAACTGAGGTACGATAAAACACAGATAAGTATTATTTCTAAGCATCCTTGTTCTTTATTGTAACGTGTAGTTTGATTTGTGTGTATATCTGTATTTAGTCACTAGATTAGGGACAGAAACTGCCTAGATGTTACAAGAAGAAAAACTGCCAGTCAGCTTAAGTCAAAATAAAACTCTGGTAAGTGCCAGATTTAAAACACAAAATAAAAAAGGTAAAATACAGGTTAGTAAAATCGTCAGCATTTTTTTACACTGTGCAACCTGAAGAAGTTTCAAATAAAATGTATTTATCTGTGTCATTTGTACACAACGAAATACATAGCCTGTCAAAAAAAAAAAACCATCCTGAGTTACAGATACTGAGATATAGGAAAAAATACACCTCTCTCTCTATGTCACAAAACAGTTGCAAATAAGATTGAGGTGAGAATCTAAGCACAGCATATTAGTTTTATTTACACAAACCCAAAACTGGGTCAGGAACAACTGGGCTAAACACAATGAGAACTGACAGACAGGCAGAAGGAACAAGTTAAAAAACCAGGGCAGAACTGACAGAGATGGGAGAAGACAGGGTGGAGATGAAGGCGGGAGAAGTCAGGGTGGGACTCCCATCAAAGAGCCAGGATGCTGACCCACAGCTGAGTCAAGGGAGGGCAGAGCCATGATGTCGTCTTGACAGGCAAACTCAGAGGAATGAGAGGTGGAGACCCAGGTGAAGCCGAGGAGATGCAGACCCGGGGTGACAGCGAGGGCTGAGGCAGAGCCGCAGGCTTATAGGACCGAGATGGAGACGGGGCTTGACAGGCTACGGTGACCTCGGAATAAGAATAAAACAGATTAATATTAGCGTAGATGCCATTCTTCTTATTCTTCCTGATTCTGGATGCCCTAATTAATGAAGCCTAACAATCCTTTAATGCAAGTATGGAGCAGTTTCGTCAGCATAACAGTGGAAGCTAACACCATGTTTCCTGATGATATCTCCCATGTAAAGCGTGAAAAGCAACTCTCCTAGTACTGAGCCTTGTGGTACTCCATACTGCACTTGTGATTGGTGTGATACCTCTTCATTCACTGCCACAAATTGATGACGGTCAGATAAGCAAGATTTGAACCATGCTAATGCAATTCCACTAATGCCAACATAATTTTGTAGTCTACTCAAAACAATGTTGTGGTTGATAGTGTCAAATGCAGCACTGAGATCCAGTAGCTCTAATGGAGAGATACAACCACAATCGGATGATAAGAGCAGGTCATTTGTAACTCTGATGAGAGCAGTCTCAGTACTATGATACAATATAAATCAGGGGTGTTAAACTCAGTTCCTGGAGGGCTGGAGCCGTGCAGAGTTTTGCTCCAACCCTGCTCCAATACACACACCATGTAGTTAGCCTGAAGTACTTGATTACTTGGATCAGGTGTTTAATTAGGGATAAATCTAAAGGGCTCCGGCCCTCCAGGAACTGAGTTTGACACCACTGGTCTAAATCCTGACTGGAAATCCTCACATCCTTATCATTTTTCTCCAAGAAGAAACATATTTGTGAGGATACTGCCTTTTCTAGGCTCTTTGACAGAAAAGGGAGATTCGAGATTGGTCTGTAATTAACTAATTCTCTAGGATCAAGTTGTGTTTTTTAATTAGAGGCTTATTAGGCCAAACTAGTTTGCCAGTTTCAAGGATTGTGAGACATATTCTAATGACTGTGACAAATTAAAAATATTCAGAAAAGAATCTATGACTTCTTGAAGCACCTCTTTTAGTAGCTTATATGGAATAGGGTCTAACATACATGTTATTGGATTTGATCATTAGACAAGTTCATACAGTTCTTCCTCTCCTGTACCAGAGAATGAGTGGAATTGTTCCTCAGGGGATCTACAGTGCATCTGATGCAATACTGTAGCTGACGGCTGCATGGTTAGAATTTTATCTCTAGTAGTATTGATCTTGGAAGTATGAAAGTTCATAAAGTCATTATTGCTGTGCTGTTGGGAAATGTCTGTGCCTGTTGATGCTTTATTTTTCGTTAATTTAATCACTGGATAGAATAAATACGAGGGGTTCTGTTTTTGTCTTCTAAAAAAGATGAAAAGTAATCAGATCTAGCAGTTTTAGAGCTTTTATGTAAGTAAAAGTACTTTCCCTCCATGCAATATGAAATACCTCTAGTTTTGTTTTCTTCCAGCTGCGCTCCATTTTTTTCGGGCTGCTTTCTTTAAGTTGCGAGTGTGCTTGTTATACCACGGTGTCGGACTGTTTTCCTTGATTTTCCTTAAGCGTAAAGGAGCAACCGTATCTAAAATCAGTGTTGGGGAAAGTAACTTTTAAAAGTAATGCGTTTCAATATTGCGTTACTCCCTAAAAAAGTAACTAATTACGTTACTTAGTTACTTTATATGGAAAGTAATGCGTTACTTTTGAGTTATATTCACTTTACTTTTTAAATCTGGGCAGGGCTTGCTTGATTTATTTTAATATAATCAGTTCTGTTTTTAGCAAATGTAAAAGCCCTGGCTTTCACACCAAAAAGTGTAATAAATAAGCTACAGGCTGAAGTAAAAATAAATGCACGTCTGTACAGTAGAAAGCAGGAGAAGAAGTTCTGACACTCTTCAGCAATAAAAAAACAATAAAGCACAAAGGTTAGTTTATTTAAGGTCATTTTTGTTTATTAGTATGGTTGAACTGGATCATCAAAGGTCAGTACCAAAGACATTGGTTAATAAAATGGCATTAAATACAGAAAGGAAATTTGTGTTATTTAACATATTGTTGCAGATTTGCATTTCACTGTTTTTTTTATTCATTTTGATGAGTACTGAATCTGTTTTTTTTTTTCTGAGTGAGATGAATTAATGCATGTTCACATTTAGTCTAGAACTACAGTAACATCATGTTTACACAACGTACAAAACATTTCCAATTTCTCTCAACATGGGGACAGGCGACTGGTCAGTCAATAAATGGGAAAACAAAGTAACTGGCGTTACGTTTAAAAGTTACAGCATTAGGTTTTTCTGAGCTATTGGATTTGCTAAGGAATTGAGACAGGTCAGGAAGATTATTTACAAAGCAGTTTTTGGTTGTAGAAGTGATGGTTCTGCCATATTTGTAACAAGGAGTTGCAGCTTCAGCTTTATGGAGTTTACACAAGACTAGAGAATGACCTTAGATATATTCGCTCTGCTGCAGAATTTTAACGCCATTAACATCAATTCAGTGTGACAGTATTAAATCTAGAGTATGATTTCGACAACGAGTAGGCCCTGACATGTGTTGTCTAACCCCAATAGAGTTTAGAATGTCTATAAATGCTGATCCCAATTCATCTTTTTCATTATCAACATGGATATGAAAATCACAGACAATAAGACTTTTATCTGCAGCCAGACTTAGGTAGGAACTCAGATAGGAAATCAGCAAATTCTTTGATAAAGTTTGTATGGTGCCCTGGTGGCCTGTATACAGTAGCCAGTACAAACACTTACTCATTTAATTACACTTATTACTCTAGATAATGTTATATGAAGCACCATTACTTCAAACAATAAAAGCAGAACTCTGAGAAATACTGAAATTATTACTATAAATTGTAGCAACACCTCCACCTAGACTCATTTAGACTAATTTAAAGTCATTTAGACTAATTAAACTAATTTCAAGAGTGAAAGAAATTAACTCGTTTATAATAAGCAAATATTGTAATGCTGTTTCTGAAGTTTAAGCATCCTTTGGTGCAATAATAGGAAATATTGATTTTATTTGTAATTGAATTCCTCAGTGTGGCTGAGTCAGCTGTAGTTGTATTTCTGCTTATCTCTTCTCTTTAACTGTACTTCTTGTTCTGCTTTCCTTTGGTGGTTCTGGTTGTTACCAGCAGGTGTTTTCACTAATGGTCAATCACTTGTATATTTCATTAACTGAAATACTGCTTCAGTGTCACTTTTACTCTGTGTTTGGGGCCACAGACTGTGAACTGTGAGGCATATTGGTAAAGAATGTTTTAACACAAACCATTTTTCCACTTCTATTTCTATGGGAAATTTCTGGTTTAAAGTGTTGCCTGCATTTTGAGCCTTGTGACTGCCATACCCGTTCTTGAAGCTTCTAAACATCTTGTCAATACTACAGAAATGTCATGAAGACAACATCATTAACATCTCTCCAATGAAACAAAAATGTCATGCCACATCATGGTTCGTCAACAAAGTCATTCAAATCTCTCCAAACATAACAGAGTTAATGTCAGTCTTTGGAGGGGAAACCAGACTCCTCTGGTGTAAAATATTCCTCAAAATCCATAGCATAAACTTTCACAGTCCACCGAACACATTTCCTCCAACCTTATTAGCAGACACTGAAAATTCATGTTTCACAAAATCCTACATCTTCATGCAAAAACTTTGTCAAACTAATCCTATGTTTATTAAACAGGACTCGTTGGTGAAACGCACATCACTCTTCTAAGGTTATTGGGAGTGTTTGGAAAGACAGTCACAGGAGTCACAACACACACGTCTTGAGTGTTTAACCACCGTATCCTAAACTTTATTTAGCAAACACTGCATGTCAGTAAACAGAGGACGAAAGAACAGCTGTCACAGGTGTGGGTGCAGGGATGAGCGAGGACTCAGGTGAAGGTTGGATGGGTTTTACTGAAAGTCCAAAACTAAAAATAAATAAATAAATAAAAAGCAACAACTAACTCATAGTGGGGAAAAAATGCAGTAACCAATAGTATAGGTCAAACTCTCTCTCTTGCTCTCTCTAGTCTGGACTAAAGAAAACCAAACTGGTAACACTGACTTGAAAACAGAGATCAAGCACAAGAAAGAGCACACAGGGAGAATAAATAGTGAAAGCAATGAGTAGGTTAACAAGGGAGAACACGTAGGACAAAGAAACTAAGAACAAGTTAACAAAGGGGTGGGGAAGAGACAAGAGACTGAGAGTGGAGTACAAAGACAGCAGAAGCAAACCAAAGTGCTGTGCTCATACAAACACAGCAGAGAAAAGCACATAGCCAGGAATTCACCCAACCATGTGCTCAGACCCCAAAACATGGTAGACTGTCATGATTCTGTCACCCAATGCTAGAAAGAAACTCACAGGAGGGATAGGACTGTGACAACGATACCATAAAACTGTCCTGTCAGGGTGAGAGGTGTGAGGTCTTGTACTGTAGAGTCATAATTCACAACTGGTGGTCCTGTATGTCTATCAGAGTGACATGGGGTCATAAATTAAGTCATAAATCACCTTTTGACAGTATAAGATACAATTTGTTTGCTTTATCTGCACAAATGTTTGACAACTGAACAAACTGAACATTTGCTGAAAATGTATTTACCCTCAGGCCATCAGAGATTAGATCGGTAATTCAAACAAATGATAAAATGATCACAATCCACAAGTGATCCATATGACTCTAGTCCATCAGTTAACTTACTGTGAAGTGATCCATCACCAAAATCCATCATTAAGCTGTTTTTAACTTCAAACTGTTGTTGCCGGCTAAAATTCAAGTTTCTATTTCTGTAATATTTTTTTCTTCTGTGAACAATTTGTTTCATCTGAATAAGGAGGGGAAATGTGTACACATCAAGTGCGAATAGTCCAAAACAAATTAATATTTTGGCCGGAAGTTTAAAGTTAAAAAGCCTTAATGATGGATTTGTTTATTTATTCATGCAAACACACAGTTTTTCACTTCATGAAACATCAACTGATGGACAGGAGTCTTGTGGATTACTTGTGGATCTACTTATGAGCAAGTGATGTAATGGTAAATTTCTGTACATTTTCAGCAAATTTTCATTTTTGAGTGAACGATTCCTTTAAAGACTGTTAATTGGGAACCAATCCCAGAACAAGTGTACAAAGCATCTGGACAGGTGACAATAACAACATAATCAATTGCTCTTTATAAATATGAATTTCCTTAACTTATCACACTCATACCTTTTTCTAGTTGTTTTAATACACAAAATACTCATTAAATGCTACAAGTGCTCTTGGGCTCAGTTTACGTACTCATTTTGATTCAGACATGACTGTCTGAAGAGTCATAAATAAATGGTGAAGGCATTTTTTTTTGGCAAATTTTCTTTTTTTTGGTGAGCTATGGTGACAATACAAGTGATAAGCAAGCAAGCAAATGTTTATTTATATAGCATTTTTCCAAACAAGTTAATGCAGTTCAAACTGTTTTACAGGCAAAAAGGAATTAAATACAAAAACATGAATACATCAAATATGAAATATAAATAAACCCATTAAAATATAAGAACAAAATGTAAAATATATATAATTAAAATATAAAACATAAAGCGAAAACGTAAAATGAAGGAAAAACAAAAGAACTTCTAGGACATTACAGGAAGGCCAGACTGAAAAAAGGCTTTTAATTTAGATTTAAAACTATTAATAGGTGCAAAACTATTAATACTTTCAGCACCTTATGTCCTCTGGAAGGTTGTTCCAACCCAAGACTAAAAGCAACACCACCAAATTTTTTAGTTCTGCTATGAAGTACAGTTAGAAGGAAAGGATCTGATCTGAGAGTCCTGGGTTGATATATTGATCATTTTTGAAAGATAGTCTGGAGCAAGTCCATGCAATGTCTTATAAACTAATAAAAGATTTTTAAAAATCAATATGAAAATTAACAGGTAACCAGTGTAATGACTTTAATACAGGTGTAACGTGATCTCTCTTTGCCAATACTCTAGCAGCAGTATTTTGTATTTATTGTAGTTGATTAATTGTATTTTTTGGTAGACCTAAAAGGAGGGCATTGTTCAAGCCTGTTAGTTATAAATACAACAACAACAACATAATTAATTGCTCTTTAAAATAATGCATTTCTTTAATCTATTATACCGTTTTTAACGCTTGTTATTTAAAAAAAAAAAAAAAAACACGCAAGTGCTTTTGGGATTTCACTCACTCATTTTGATTCAGACTCGATCGAAAGAGTCACGAGCTCGTCCTATCGATTCTATCCTATCGAAATTATAGAAGAGATTCAAACGGATGTGTGAATCGTTTTTTGCTTTGTTAAAAAGAATCTGTTCAAAAGCGCGAATCGGACCGATTTTCCCGCCCACACGCAGAATAATTGCGTCATTTCTGCCCGGTTTTTCTTGCTAGCGGTTTCTTCACGTGTCTGCCGCCATCAACTCTTCTACTAAACGTATGCCGTTTTATCTTTATGTGATACAGTAATATGTATAATAATAATTTATCAGTCATTAATAGTGCAAATCATGTCAAGTAGTTAGGCGACAATTGTTGAGATGCCATTTACTGCTGCGGTCTAATTAACGTTAACGTTAGTCTTTTTTGGTGTTAATACTTCTCTTGGTTTTGTTACTCGCATTTAAATGAATCTGTATTACTGTAATAACTCGACGTCTTCTGCTGCTTTTGCTAGATATCACGGCGTTTTATATGAGGTTGTCGTTGAAAGTGGTTTAACGTCGTGCAGAAAGTCTAATGGCCGATTTAAATTTAATTAAAATGTTCAAAATTTTAACAGAGAATCGAATTATTCTGATGTAGGACATTGTGTTCACCGCCTGCAATGTGTTTTGTTGCACAGATCTTGGAAAACAGTTAAGTTAATTGACGGTCGCAGTCACACCTGAAGCTGCTCAACATGGATGACTGGGAGGAAGATCAGGTAACGTTAACCTTAACGCCAAGCACACTAAACGTCTTATGGGAGATGAATAACGTTAGAAAACCATGTTAATTTCTTCAACATTATTGAGATTATCAGTCATTGTTCTTTTTATTTGGACACATTTATTTGTTTTGGGAAGTGTGAACTAATAACAGTAAGTTTGGCAGTCGTTCTTACGGTTTACATTTGTCTGACGTTTTTATTCAAAGCGACTTGCACTACAGTTGGTTGCGTTGTAACGGTTCAGAATCCCCTAACTTTAGTGTTTCTGCCCGATGTGCAGTGTTGGAGGTACAACAGGCACATTTGTGTAAGTGTTCTGTGATAAATTAACCCTAATTCACTTTTTAGCAAGTACTGCTCACTGCAGAGCCCAATGGCCTCCAGCTCCACCTCTGTGTGAACCAATGGGTGGAGTTATGTTTAGGATAGAGTAGGGTTAGGGTGTGGTTAGGTGTCTATCTCCACCCATTACCTCCAGCAAGGGGGAGCTAGAGCTCCAGCTCCTCCCATTTGGCTCTGCAGTGAGCACATTTTTTAGCACTTAGATGTAAGAACTTGAAATGGATATGAGATAAGGGAGACATCCAAATCTATCCAAATTACATGTACTGGATCTGCTCCAGAACAAAGTTTGGAAACCACTGTTTTACAATAGGGGTATAACTATAGGAATTAAGTTGTACAGGTTACCTGGAAAAAACATCTGACTCAAACCAAACAGAATATCATTAGCTGTGAATGACTGATGTTATTAATGTGTTCATTTGTTGATCCTTTTACAGGGCCCTGTTGTGTCCTGCAGTTCAAGTTTTGGTATGTTGAACCTGTCTTTTAAAGTTTAGCAACTCTGTGTTTTGTGAAATGGAAATATGTGCATGAATTTAATTTTATACAGTATCTTTAACAAACAAGTTAATCTGCCATATTAAGCAAGACCACAGGAACATGCCAAAAATGCATTCAACGGAATTCAGAATTTTTAACATCACAGAATGTAAATGAAATGGACTGAAATGAACACCTAAATGTCAAATGCACTATTGTGTTCTACTTGCAGGTCTTGGCTCTAGTGGTGCAGATGGAGGGTTCAAGAGCTTCTATACAGGTTCACTCCCATTTTGTGCATGCAGTCTACATGCATTTGTAACTCCTTTTTCAGGCAAAAGCAAATGTACAGTCATTGGCTGGCAATGCCGTATAGCACAGCGATCTCAAACCCTGCTTCTGGAGAGCTAGTTATCAAGTAATTGGGGTTGGTGATGAAATGCATGGAAAGCTGTCCAGGAGCAGGGGTGGAGATACCTGCTATTGCATTTGTGTCTTTTAGTGTTGTCAAAAATATCGATATTTTAATAAATATCGATACTGAAATATTTGAACGGTACCAATACTAATTTCCCAAAGTATCGATATACCGATACTAGCCGAGCTGTCACTTTCATTTCTCTCCAAAGGCGTGTTGACAAACACCACACGTGACCACAGTGTCTGTCTCGTCTCATTCGCTCTGGTTATATAGCGCAAGGGGCCGTTCACATATCGCGCCTAAAAACGCGTGGAAAATGCTGGCGCACCGATTTCTCCTTCTTTCCAAAGCGCTCTGTAGCTTGCGCTTCCGTGGCGTTTGCCGTTGCTAAGCAACCATGACCCGCACTCTCAATGAAGACGCATAAGTTTCAAAGGACAAACAGATTTATAACACTAAAAATCGCTTGCTGTAGCTCTGTTACTACATTTAATGTAAATCAACTTGTGCTTATTTAACTTTATTCAAAAAATTATTGCTTAAATTCTGCAATTTGTCTTGATGTCGATCCAGTGAGCAACTGAGCATTTTTTCGCGTGTGATGCACGCACGTTTGCATGCGTGGATCGCTGATTATATATGAGTCCGGCATTAAAATCTGTTCATCAAATAATTTTAATGTATTAACCAGCATTTATGAACCATGAGCAATGCATTAGTTACAGTATATTTTAATCTTTGATAACGGTAGGTAATAAAAAGACAACAGATCATGTCCAGTGAAAAAAATATTAACAGATAGAACTTTGGATTTTAATTAGTTCATGTATTAGTAAATGTTAGTTTAAATTAACTTTTAACTAAGACTAAAAAAATGTTTTGGAAGTATTTTTCATTGTTTATTCATGTTAACTAATGTTAACTAATATCTATTGCCATTAGCTTAAGTTCTAAGATTAGTTAGATAGTTCAGTTCATTTTAAAAGTGTGGTCTAAAAACAAAACAAAACAAAAAAAAGTTTATTAAAGTTTGGCACCAGAAAGATAAGACTCGACCTGCAACAAAAACAACACGCTCACAACCTACACTACCAGCTGTATTTGAACAGAAAGAAAGTATGAAGCAAACTCAAATGAAGCTAAGAATCTGAACAGGGCTGTAGCAGTGTAGTACCTCAAAACATTTTTGTTCATGTAAAATATACCTCATTGTCATGTTCTAGATTTGTTATATTTATCTTTAAATGGGAAAAAAAAAATGTACCCCCTTAATATTGTGGCAGTTTTCGTGGTATCGAAAATGGTATCGAATATCGATATTTTTCAGGGTATCGTATCGAACTTAGAAATTCCAGTATCGTGACAACACTAGTGTCTTTGCAGCTGTAGACTAGAAACATTAGATTGTTTGTTTTATGCTTATCAAGCAGCTGCTTTTAGACAGACTGCTTTATTCTCCTTTTAATTTGGCCTTAGTATATGCAGATTCTGTCTCTAAAATCCACTACCTGGAGTAAATCCAGTTACATAAGATTAGTAGAGGAATGGCGTGTGTTTAGATGAACTGTTCATTGTGTGTGACTGGCAATGTAGCAATTCACAAGGTGTTTTTTTTTTTTTTTTTTTTTTTTTTTGTAGGAAGTACAGGAAACGGGAAGGCAAACAATGAAGGTCTGCGTACAGTTTTCTTTCATGCTGTTTCTATGAATTTGTTTTGGGATCCTGAAGGGAATTTCTGTGTTGCAAGGCTTCAGAACACAAATAAAATTATTGCAAATGCAACAAAAATTTGCTACAAATGTGCTTTAAAAATTCATCAGGACTGTCAGTTGATTTAAACAAATAAATTGCGCAGTTAATGGGAGAGCACCACTTTCAGAACAACAATTTACAAAAATGTACTCACCCCCTTGTCATCCAAGATGTTCATGTCTTTCTGTCTTCAGTCGTGAAGAAATTACGTTTTTTGAGGAAAACATTTCAGGATTTTTCTCTTGATTGGTGCCCCGATTTTGAACTTCCAAAATGTAGTTTTGCAGCTTCAAAGGCTCTAAACGATCCCAGCCGAGGAAGAAGGGTAGCGAATAGGGTAGCGAAGATATCTAGCGAATCTAGATTTCGCTAGAAACTTTTTTTTTTTTTTTTTTTTTTTTTTTTTTTTTAATCGGCAAATAACAATGTTTACTTTTTAAGCACAAAAGCGTGTGTAGCACTAGGTCTGGGATGCGCGACACTAAGTACTATTGAATCATGTCAAAAGGTCACACGGAACTACAGACCCAGTGTTTACAAAGCGCTGAAAAAGTATACAAATTTTTATTTTTCAAAAAAAAATACTGATCGTTTCACTAGAAAAGACCCTTCTTCCTAACCTGGGATCATTTAGAGCCCTTTGAAGCTGCATTTAAACTACATTTTGGAAGTTCAAAATCGGGGCACAAATGAAGTCACCAGAGAAAAGTCCTGAAATGTTTTCCTCAAAAACCATAATTTCTTCATGACTGGAAACAGAAAGACATGAACATCTTGGATGAAAAGGGGGTGAGTAAATAATTTGTAAATTGTTGTTCTGGAAGTGGATGTCTTCTTTAATCAAGCCTAATATTAAAAGTGTAATCAGACTTGCCAGTCTGTATGCCTTTTATGTAACAAATATATAATGTATTTTGACCTCAAAGTACTTTGGTATGATTTGGGACTGTAAACAGTCTAATTGTTCAATTATCCACATGCAGTACACTAGTAAAGCAAGAGGCAGCAGCGTCTAGTCTGCTGACATACAAAATAATAAGAGTTTAAATAACTGAGTAAAATTTAGCAATTTTGAATGAACCACACTAAAAAATATAAGGTAAAAATAAGGTTGAGGTATATACATTATTTGGGTATATTGAGATTTAAGAATAAAATGTGACTATGGTCAATGCATGGCAAAATCAAAAGCCGATTGAGGGTTGGATTCAATCACACCTAAAATCATAGTAGGAAAAACTTAAATTACAGGCAGATCCAACTTGCATTATGAGTTGCTGTGATGCAATTCATGCAAGTCAGTAGTGTAAAAACTGGCCCTGCTGCTGGCTTGTTGCCTTTCTACAGTCCTGTCTAGCTGTCCTTGTCTAACAGGCTGTCTCCGGATATTTCTGGTATCTGAATGAACTGTAGGAGCAAATATAATCGGAATCACTTAGAACGTGTATCAAATTGCATATAATTTATATTAAATACATCTCATTGAAACTAAGCTCTTCAAAATCACAAAACAATTCTGTAATTTGTCAACATTTTGGCTTCTAATTATGTTTTTGGAAGTCTGTGGTCCAGAGCCCTGTGTTTGTTACAGGTTTATTAGAAACTGTAACAACTTTATTTATCAATTCACATTAACAAAAGTTTAAAATCTTAAATCAGACTCTGTTATGATTTGTGACTATAATTCCTCAAAGCTAATGTAAGGATACAGATCAGAACATATCTAAAGTGTGTTTTTGTGTTTGTAGATGAAGGCAGCTCATGGAAGACAACTGCTGGTGATGGATTCAGGGGCAGAGGTGAGTAGGTGAACTTTTAAATAATGATAAAGCATAACAGCCAAAAGTTGTTGTGCAACAAATAGGTCTTAACAAAATTTGTGTGTGAACCGTGCATATGAATGTTTTCAAACAAATCATGATTGACCAAAAACTTTGGTCGGATTAAAAGTAATTCTAAATTTGACGAGTGATAAAAGGCAAAATTCCCTAATGTTAAAACAAGGTTAAGAATGCATGTTATGAATTATGCTGAATGTTTTTGTGAGAAGTTTGGATGTGCAAATCTGATTAATCTATGCAATTATTAGTGAATGAGACCAATTGATTGTACAGAAACTCTGATTAGGGATGTGCGAAACTACATATTTTTAACAGTCTTTTCAGGGGGTTGTCTGAACAATAAAGAACTGCAGATTTGCAGTCTGAAAAGTTGTTTATGTGCAGCTTGCTTGCTTATGTGTGAGTTGAGAATTTTTGGAATTTTTTTTTTTTCTTCATAGGAGGCAGGGGAGGATCACGAGGAGGAAGAGGTGGCTTCAGAAATACCTTTAAATCAGGTGATGTTAAGTGCATCTATGATTCCCAGAACTGAAGTCTGTTTTTAATGTTATCAGTCAATTTTTGTTGTATTATACTAACAAGCCGCCCTCAAAATGATGCTGATGTAATTTGATTTTTTTTTTTTTTTTTCCCCCCACTGCGATGTTTTGATACGACTTCAAAATTTTGGAGGTGATATCAGTTTGCTGTTAAAAGACATAAAGACTAAATGCCGTTCTTGTGCCCTTGAAGGGCACTGTGGCATGGGTCGCCACACCAAGGGTTGTTTAGGATCAGTTCCCCTTATGAATGACTTTTTCTATAAGGCTGTTGGAGAAGGATCCATAAATTACTTTCTTGAAGTGACCATCACATTTATGATAGTGACCTAGGGTGGCAACTCTATTACTAGTTATAGCACAAATAAACATCAATGAACATCATAAGGTGTATTTAAAGAAGCAGTACAGCTTACTGAAATTTCTCAAATTGAGCTAAATCACTTACCAGTTTAACTGTTAATTGTACAGTCTTGCATAATTGCGTTTTATAAGAATTTTTACATGATGTTCTTGCTTATTTTTCAGAAATTGATGAAAATGGCAACGATGAGGGTAATGTTCCTTTTTAAAATAATAGACATGTTTTTATGACACTCATGCTCCATTGTTTCATGGAACCCCGTCTCTTTGTTGTAGGGTGGAAAGATGGTGAAGGCCAAGGAAGAAGTCGTGGTGGTTTCCGTGGTGGATTTCGCGGTGGTTTTCGTGGTGGTTTCCGTGATGGTTGGTTGTTGTAATAAATTGATTTGAATTATTTTAGTGAGAAGATAACAGAAAGAGGAGACATGAAATGTGCATGAACTTAAGCCTAAGGCAGTGGTGAATTATTGTGTAGTGCGTGTTATGCACTCATTAATCTACAAAACCTTGCCTTTAACTGGGCATAGCCAATGAGTTTTTGTTTCTCTTCCAGGAAGTGATGAAAATGGCACCAATGAGGGTAATGTTTATTATTTTTTTGAGCAATCTATATATTTTTAAGACTGTTTCACACCTTTGTTTCATGCATCCCATCTTATTGTTGCAGGTTGGAAAGATGGTGAAGGCCAAAGAAGAGGTCGCGGTGGTTTTCGCGGTGGTTTCCGTGGTGGTTTTCGTGATGGTTGGTTTTTGGAGTAAATTGAATTGAAATTTAGAGAGAAAAGTGTGTGCATGTTTCATGTCATCTCTGTAAAGTTGGTTGCCTGAGGCAATGGTGAATTAATATAGTGTAGTGCTCATTATACATATGATTTAATAATCATATCCTGTTTTTCAGGTGGTAATGAAGATACTGGGAGAAAAAGCTTCGGAAGAGGTGATGAGTTTAAATTTTCATTTGTGTACATTTTATTTTTTTTAATAAAATCTTAGTTTTTTGACATTGTTCTTGTTTATCTTGCAGAAAACGATGAAAATAACGCAGATGAGGGTAATGTTGTTGTTGTTGTTGTTGTTGTTGTTGTTGTTGTTGTTTTTTGTTCTGAATAATAGACATTGTTTTATGACTCGTGAAGTTTCATTGAACCCATCTGTTTGTTGCAGGTTGGAAAGGAGGTGAAAGCAGAGGAAGAGGTCGTGGAGGTTTCCGCGGAGGTTTCCGTGATGGTTAGTTGTTGAAAGAAATGAATTTGAGTTGAAGTTATAATGTGAGATGATAGCGGGAAAACATGAAGCATGAATCTAGCACAGCCATTTTTAGAAATCGTGAAATCGCAATTTTAAATGGAAATATTACCAAACGTTAGAATTGGACAATTCGACAAAATGCCAATGATAAGAGAAAAGAACGATCCAACCGATTGTCGGTGCACGTGATTAACCGCTCACGTGTGATGCGCTCAAATCACCATGCACTATTCGCACAGAATGCGCTTTTGTGTTGACAAATGCGACGCGGGCAGTGGATTAGGTAAAACATACAAGAATATGGGAGTAAACTTTTAACTTGAGAATTTCACGCATGACAGGCTGGAAAACACGCGAGTGCAACAGTCAAACGCATCCATGTTTATGTTGATAAAACAATGGAAAAGCAGCGCAATTGGGGGAAAAAAAAACTTGTGAAGGACTATTACTGGATGTCTGATATTTCATGTTTGCAACTTGATGACAGGCTGAAAGCTGCTGATCATTGTTTTTACACAACATTTATAGTTAAGTCTACTGGTGTTACACTTTTTGAATTTGAATTACCTTGATTTTTGAGATTGTTTTTAAGGCATTAAAGAATCGGCCAAACCTCCTAAAAAAGTACATGTTAGACCAATCACAACTAAATCATGCAATTTTGTTGTAATACTTATGTCCTGCTTTTAAGGTGGTGGGGATGAAGAGACAGGAAAAAGTGGCTTTGGAAGAGGAGGTGATATTTTTTTTTTTTTTTTTTTTTTTTTTTAAGTGGTTCATGAGTAATTCATCTTGTGGGTTCAATCGAACTCTTTTCAATGATACCATGTAGGTTTCAGAGGCCGGAATGAGGAAGTGTTTTCCAAGGGTAATTTACTGTATTTATAGTAACTAGTAAGTAATAAACTGATGCTTTTTTTTTTTTTTTTTTTTTTTTTAACTTGCTTAGCTTTCTTGTTGTTTTTCTGATTGTCCAGTCTCAACAGGAGGCAAGGTAGATCAAGAAGCAGGAGAAAGTGCAGGTGGGTCATTTTCCTTCAGTGCAAGTCATTGCTTTAGCCAGAGCTAGTTGAGGACTTGTTTTATATCCAGACTAAACTAACATTGTGTTTCTTTCTTGTAGGACCCAAGGTTGTCTATGTGCCGCCTCCCCCTCCAGAAGAGGAGAGTTCCATATTTTCCCATTATGCCACAGGCATTAATTTTGATAAATATGATGACATCCTTGTGGATGTGAGTGGCAGCAATCCTCCAAAGGCTATTATGGTAAGTTGTCACTACATACATTTTGTAATCCATTTTAACTTTGGCTAATAAAAATTGTAGGAGCAATGTGATTTGAGAATTCACTGTGAAATACTGTAATCATTTGTCCACAAAACTGGGAAAACATGTGAATGTGAAAATGCATAACTGGCGCCTGTTGTAGGGGTGTACGTGACTAGTTGATCTGCAATCACCAAAAAAAACTGCTTTAATTCTGCTAAATGTTGCTTTGCCGACCATAAATCCTGACAAACTGAAACTTGTGGTTATAACTAAATGTTTGGTGGAGCATAGGTGAAAGCGGACATTAGGGGGGGTTTATTGCTCTTGTGAGCTTAAATGACTTTATCTTAAAAAGTTTATATACATCTTTTAACGTTGTTAAATAAAAAAAAAAAAATAGGGAAATAGTCCAAGCTTGTTTATATAGCATAATTATAAGCTTGTTCAGAAATGTATGTTGGCAAATATAACAGCGTAACAAAAATAAATACCAGTGGTGTGCACTGCATTAACCAGGTAGCCTACACATTTTTTTGGTATTACTTTTGGTATCTCCTGATATAAGGAACTTGTTGTAACACTCAGACTTTACTTTGCCGTAAATTGAAGTTTAAAGTGTCATAACTTGGAACGCCACTAGATGATGCTTATGTGTATGTGAATTCTGAAATCTCAGCACCTCAGATTTGATGAGAGACACATTGTCTCCACACAGTGCCTCAAAATAAAATTAAATCTCTCATGCACTTGCTCTGTCTCTCAGACTTTTGATGAAGCAGGACTTTGTGAGTCACTAAGAAAGAATGTGGTGAAGTCTGGATATGTGAAGCCTACACCTGTCCAGAAACATGGAATCCCCATTATTTCTGCTGGACGAGATCTAATGGCTTGTGCCCAGACCGGATCAGGAAAAACGGTAAGACCTTTATCACATGCTGTTCTTATTAATTGACAAGACTTTTAGTTAGTGATTCTTATGTGGTTCATCAGTGGTGGTAACTACTTGTATAACTGCATGACTCTCTGCTCACTCAGGCGGCCTTCCTGCTGCCCATCCTGCAGCGGTTTATGGCTGATGGAGTGGCAGCCAGCAAATTCAGCGAGGTGCAGGAACCCGAGGCCATAATCGTGGCACCCACCAGAGAGCTCATCAATCAGATCTATCTGGAGGCCAGGAAGTTTGCATATGGGTACACATTTTTGCTTTTTTTTTTTTTTTTTTTTTTTTTTTTTTTTTTTTCCAAATAATATATTTATGTAGTGTTTTAATTTAGAATTCTCATGGCTAAAAACCGAAAGTTCTGTAAACTGGTCTAAAAAGCAAAAATTATTTTTAAATTAGACTTTGTTTGGATTATTATTGTAAATTGTATTTGTGAAAACAGGCTTAATCAGACATGCAACCAGCAACATGTGAATGTTAAACTTTTCACATAGTTTGTTTCCTCATGTGTTGCACTGAACTGTCATAGCTTTTGCCAAAATGCAGGTAAATGCTTTACTTCCTGGCATGGAGACATGAATCCCATCAAAACAATTAGAAAAGCATACCTACTGAATCTAAATCTGCAATTGTCTTTTGAATTTTTTTTATTATTTTTTTTATATTTTTTTTAACCACAATACAGTAGCCTTGGATATTGATACAGTTTTTATGATTCCGGTTCACTACTCCATGTTAGATTGGTCCACACTATGGTCCATATGAGGTCCCTCATTTATTCTGTATTTCTTGTAGCTTCCAGGTTAAAAGCTTTGGCAATTTAACTTATAAAATTGCTTTTGAATCTTGTGTAGGACCTGTGTGCGTCCTGTGGTGGTTTATGGAGGTATAAATACTGGATACACTATTCGAGAGGTGTTAAAGGGCTGCAATATTTTGTGTGGGACCCCAGGAAGATTGCTTGACATCATTGGTCGTGGAAAGGTAATTTTTTTTCCCCCCTAATGTACCAAGGATTTTGTTAATGTGATTGAATGTAATGTGCCAAATTTGGTTTTAATTTTCCGTTAGGTTGGCCTGAGTAAGCTGCGGTATCTGGTTCTGGATGAAGCAGACAGAATGCTAGACATGGGTTTTGAGCCAGACATGCGCAAGCTGGTGGGATCTCCAGGAATGCCTTCAAAAGAGGATCGGCAAACCCTCATGTTCAGTGCCACCTACCCTGAAGATATTCAAAGGTCTGAGTCTAACACACTTTAAAGGCCAATTCACATTGCACTGACATCCCCAGATACATTCATCAGGGTTTGCTGATCAGTGTGTTATCCTCGTCTGTTGTCGATTTGAACATGTTGAGTTTGTTAATTGGGTCTTGGAATGTCTGAAAAAGTGACGTACTGTATTAAATCGGTTGCCGCTGTTGGTCTGTGTCTGTCGGTGTGGTGTGAATTGGCCTTCCATGCAACACAAAAGATGTTAAGTGTTAAATGTTAAACTGCTTTTTGCAATTAGCAAATGTGAAAGGTTACAAAAGTTTCAGAAAGAAACCAAAACCACCAGAACAGGAATGTGCAAACAGTTCTGAGGGCTTAATAAAAGTGACCTGGAGACAGCATGGGGGATTCTGGAGGGCCCGTGTCCCTGCAGAGTTTAGCTCCAACTCTGGAAAAAAAATATCAACCTGTATTCTGAAGACCTTGATTAGCTTGTTCAGGTGTTTGATTAGGGTTGGAGCTAAACTCTGCAGGGACACCGGCCCTCGAGGTTCAATGTTCCCCACCCCTAATCTAGCTAAAAGAATGTGTAAATACTCCTAAAAACGTGTGATTGTATGTATTGTGTCGTGTGATAGGATGGCAGCGGACTTTCTGAAAGTGGACTACATTTTCCTGGCTGTTGGTGTGGTTGGTGGAGCGTGCAGTGACGTGGAGCAAACTATCGTTCAGGTGGACCAGTACTCAAAGAGAGATCAGCTGCTTGAATTGCTCAGGTCTACAGGTACATTCACATGCATACACATTTAATAATTTACATTGAGGGCTTGTTAAAGAAGTCCACTTCCAAAACAAGGATTCACATATAATGTACTCACCCCCTTGTCATCCGACCGCATTTGGGATTTAGACGATCCCAAATGCGGGTGTAAACAATCCCAGCCGAGGAAGAAGGGTCTTATCTAGTGAAACGATCGGTTATTTTAATAAAAATAATACAATTTATATGCTTAATGTCAAATGCTTGTCTTGTTTTACTCTGCCTGGACTTTTTTTCAGGTTCATGTCAGTTAGGGTATGTCGAAAAACTCCCATCTCATGTTCTCCCTCAACCTCAAAATCGTCCTATATCGCGGTTTTTACCTTTTTTGTTAAGGGTGTTTGCATGTTCACTTTGCAAAGACTGGGTCAGTACTTCTGCAGCCATGTAGGATGATTTTGAAATGGGTTGTTTGTTTTTTTTTTTTTTTTTTTTTTTTTTTTTTTTGGGAAGTTGAGGGAGAAAATACGATTGGAGGTTTTTGACATACCCTAACTGTCTTGAACCAGAATACACAGAGTTCAGGGAGAGCAAGACAAGATGAGCGTTTGAGATTAAAAAGCATTTAAATTATTTTTTTTATTTTTAATGAAAATAACCGATCGTTTCACTAGATAAGACCTTCTTGGATTGGATTGTTTACAACCGCATTTGTGATCATTTGAAGCTGCATTTAAACTTTAAATTTTGGAAGTTCAGAATCGGGCACCATATCAGTCCATTATATGGAGAAAAATGCTGAAATTTTTTTTCCTCAAACATAATTTCTTTACGACTGAAGAAAGAAATGAACATCTTGAATGACAAGGGGTTGAGTACATCATCTGTAAATCTTTGTTTTGGAAGTGGACTTGTCCTTTAAATCCATATGCAATATGTTAACTCAAACATGTTACTTTTAATACTCAAGTGTCATTCGATAACATGTGAGGAACTGCTGGATATTAAAGTCGTTAAGTTTAAGTTCATAAAAATCCTAACAGATTTTGGCCAGTGTAACAGGAAGAGTTTTATACTTTGATTCCCAACCTGACAAAGATAAACATTACAGTGGAAAAAGTCCATTTTAATAGTATAAACATTAATTTATAGTTTTTTTTTTTTTTTTTTCAAATATAAATTGCATGATTATGCACCAGCATCCTATACATTGTTTACAATCCATCTTCATTTCTAACGCAGTGCAAAAACCATTTCATGTTGATATTTTGATATTTATGTCCTAAGCAAATTGGTCAGTTTTATGGCACTTTGTATTTGCGATTACAGGGAATGAACGCACAATGGTCTTTGTTGAAACCAAAAGAAGTGCTGATTTCATAGCAACATTTCTCTGTCAGGAGAAGATCTCTACTACAAGCATCCATGGGTACGTACTTTATTTTCTCCTCTCTTCTTTCTTGTGCCTCTTTCTATTTATTTCTCTCTTCAATAACAAAGCAGTATCACTAGTGTTGTAATCTCTGAACTCCAAATTAGTCAGTGATTTACAAACACACTCAGACCAAAGCTGTTAATTGAATATTTCTTTTTTGATTAGTGATCGGGAGCAGCGAGAGCGAGAGAAGGCTCTCAGTGATTTTCGCACAGGCCAATGTCCCGTCCTGGTGGCCACGTCTGTGGCTGCCAGAGGCCTGGATATTGAGCATGTCCAGCATGTTGTAAATTTCGACCTGCCCAGCAGCATCGACGAATACGTCCATCGGATTGGAAGAACTGGACGCTGCGGGAACATCGGTCGGGCCGTGTCCTTTTTTAACCCAGAGTCTGACACTCCATTAGCTCGCTCTCTGGTCAAAGTTCTGTCAGGGGTTTGTATTTTCCATATTGAACATGTAACAGCAGTGTTTCCATCAGGTATACACTGATCTCACTATAATTTCATAAACCTTTATCTCTCAGGCCAAACAGGAGGTTCCCAAATGGCTGGAGGAAATTGCTTTCAGTGCTCATGGGACAACAGGCTTCAACCCTCGGGGAAAAGTGTTTGCATCTACAGACACTCGGAAGGTACGGTGTATCACTTGACTGCCTTAACCTACCTTTTGTACTTGAGTGTTAGTAATTTGCATGTCTCAATGGCTTTTGGTTTTAGGGAGGATCCTTCAAGACAGATGAGCCACCACAAGCGTCCGCCCCAAGCCCGGCAGCTGCTGCAGATGACGAGGAATGGGAATAACTGCTCTTACACCTTATGTTCCATTATGTGGATTTATTTTTATTTTTATATTTGTGAGTTTATTCATTTCTCCAGCATGTTTGTTAAAATGTTGATCGATTAAGGTAGCATTACGGAAAAGCTGTTGCATTTAAAAAAAAAAAAAAAAAAAAAGGAAAAAGTCACATTCTGAAAACTTGTAGGTTTGATCTGAAGGACAGTATTAATCAAGACATGATGCCTTTTAGCAGTTTGGTTTGAATTAATGATCTGATTTTTGTATCACTTGTTTTGATTGAAGAGCACAACTGTATTAGTGGATTTGTTTTGCGTTGTCACATTAACACTTTGCTAAGAGCGTATTGAGTTTTGTGAGCCTTTGCCTGAAGGTCTTTCCTACAGTTGTACTGTATCAATGTTCTGTTGTTAAACGTGACAGTTTGCAGGTTGTTTTTCTTGATATTTTTGTCTTAAAGCCAAAGTATACAACAAACAAAGAAACTTGTTTTGCTAATGTACCTTGACTGATAAAGGTAAATAAAGCGATTGTTTACCAGACAACTGTTTTAAAATTTGAATCTTTCTCGGAGCTATGCTTCTTGATTTGCTAAAATGCCTAAAAATAAAGATGGAAGCTGAAATTTCTCAAAAACTTTAGTTAGACTTCTAGGCCTCAGTGTCAAGCTATAAAATATTTTGTTAGAAAATAAGTAGCAACTGTAGGAGTAAAAAGGTCATATCATTTGATTCACATTTGTGCTTCAGTTTTCTTTAAATAAGCTTTATCTTTACTAAAAAATGTTTGGTGTTTGGGATGACAAGTATAGCTACACTTCTGTTAAGTTTATTGCATTTGTAAATTGTGGTAATTCTGTGGTCTTCATAACTGGTTGTAAAACTCAAAGCAATTAAATGATGTGCCTTTCGTTGAATATTGTATCCCCTGTAATGAGACACTGTGGGTGATATAATAGTCTCAGACACAAGATGAGCCTTTCATTACATCAAGCTCAAAGACTGGCACAAAGCATCAACTGTCCATAACTATAAAAATGTTTGAGGCTACTAGATTGGGCTTACAGCTTTTACATTTTAATTTACACTACTAATACAAACACTGGTTCCCAACCACTGCATGTTTTCCATGTCTCCTTAATCAAACACACCTGATTCAGATCATCAGTTCATTAGTAGAGACTCCAAGACCTGAAATGGGTGTGTCAGACAAAGGAAAGATACAAAAAGTGTTGGGGGGCCGCCAGGAACGTGGTTGGGACCCACTGCCCCATTTTCCACAAGATTTGTGATTTACTTAAAGAGTTTTTTAAAAATAATTATGTTTTTTTTTTTTTGTTTGTTTAATTTTTTGTCTCGGCCAGAAAAATGTATATTCATAAAATGTAGGAAAGTACCCAAGGAATTATACAGTTCAACTAATTATACATCTGTTTTATAAACTTTTTTTTCTTTTTTAAATCTAAAAATCGATTTTTTTAACTACACTTGGAGTGCACTTGCAAACTAAAAAAAAAAAAACGTTTTGCCAGCCATTTGTTCGTTTATTTCATTTCATTTTAAATCACTCTGACGCTTTCAAGTTTGCTGAGTTTCCCTGTTTAAGAACTGATTAAGAATGGGTACAATAAACATTTAATTAAAAAAAAAAAAGCATAAACATTTCTAACTGTTTTCAGTAATTCAATATAAAACGTTAGTTTTCCAGCTCATTTTATTAACATAACACATTTGGTCATAATGGTCAGTTCCCAGAAAAGCTTGCGTTGCTTCGCCCGCTCTGGAATTATGGGTAGTGTAGTTGTTTGAATTCTACCTCTCGTTCCTCGCGCGTTGTGTAGCTGTGAAATCCGCACTACTAATCCCATGTGACATTTAAAAAGCATGTGCCCATTTAAACACCGGAGTTTCCTTTTCAAAACATTTGTTTGTCTCAGCAGATTGTCGGCTTTCGTCTGGTTTGGTAAGTTTATTATTCAGACTTCCTGTTTATGAGCTTTTATCTAAATGCTAAATCTCCCTGTGTACCTGTACAACCATATAGATGTACAAACTCTACGCTTTTGTTTATGACCCATATTAGGCTGATGTAAGGGCTTTTGAGTTGATTTAGTGTATTTAGTAATGGTCGCGTGAAGTAGGTGTTCTGGTTCTTTCGTTATAGTCTGAATGGATACTTTAGCATGGCTTAATTAGATGCCTACACACATTTACAGCCTTACTATGATTTCCCCTGTGTATATGTCATCACATGTCAACTGCGGATTTCCTTCAAGTTTCCTTTCGGAAGACATGAGAACAGAAATGATATTATTGACACATTGGATATAAAGGTGTGTTTTCCATAGCGACAGCAGGGCTCATATAGTGACACCTGATGTCATATGACTTCACACACAGCACAGATGAACTTCAGCTTATCTAGTCATTTCAAACAGTGAATTGCTTATGCATGCAGAAGTAAAAATATGAATATTAATGCTCTGTTCACAAAACGCGTTTGTTAAAGAATCCAAACAACAGGAAAGGTAATCTACTTACATTGTTAACTCTTTTTCTCGTAATCAGGATTAATCAGTGCTGATTAGATTTTCTTTTTCTGAATGGCTTTGCTTCTGCTTGCTGAAAATGTAGATAATGTTTATTGTAATTATAATAATGAACTTGATTTGCTCATTTTACGGAATGCATGTAATATTTATTCAGTTGATATCAGTATTATTTGACATACACACTTGTGTTTATATATGTGACCCTGGACCACAAAGTCATAAGGGTAAAATTTTCGAAATTTAGATTTATACATCATCTAAAAGCTGAATGAATAAGCCTTCCATTGATGTGTGGTTTGTTAGGACAGAACGATATTTGGATACAACTATTTGAATATCTGGAATCTGAGGGTGCAAAAAAATCTAAATATTGAGAAAATCACCTTTAAAGTTGTCCAAATGAAGTTCTTAACAATGCATATTACTAATCAAAAATTAAGTTTTGAGATATTTACAGTAGGAATTGTACAAAATATATTAATGGAACATGATCTTTACTTAATATCCTAATGATTTTTGGCATAAAAGAAAAATCAATAATTTTGACCCATACAATGTACAAATATACCCCAGCGACTTAAGACCACAAAAACAGTCATAAGAGACAATTTTCTGAAATTGAGACTTATACATTATCTGAAAGATGAATAAATATAGACAATATTTGGACTATTTGAAAATCTGAAATCTGAGGGTCGAAAAAAAAATCTAAATACTGAGAAAATTTAAAGTTGTCCAAATGAAGTTCTTAGCAGTGCATATTAATAATCAAAAATTAAGTTTTGATATATTTAACAGTAGGTAAATTTACAAAATATCTTCATGGAACATGATCTTTGATTAATATCCTAATAATTTTTGGCATAAAAAAAAAATTGGTAACTTTGATACAGTGTATTTTTGGCTATTGCTACAAATATACCCATGCTACTTAAGACTGGTTTTGTGGTCCAGGGTCATATATATATATATATATATATATATATATATATATATATATATATATACATACATATACATGCACACACACACACACATACATGTGTGTGTGTGTGTGTTAATTTATCTTCCACTATCAATAATACACACAAATGCTGATGGCAGGAGTTGTTTTTAGCTCGAGTGCAAGTGTCCAGCCGGACATTTCCTCAGTGCTCACCGGACAGGAATCTCTGTGCTGTTGTTTTGTGTTCTCCAATGTGAAGTGACGTTTTAGAGTCTGTGTGTGAAATGTCTCATCGTGTCATGTTATTTGTATGTGCAGCGTTTAAAGTATCGGTACAAATGTATATTTTACACAGAAAATTTGTCTGCAGGTTTTTATCCTCCATCCTGTTGATATTGATAAGGATATCATCCTTGGTATTTGTCTGTGTTTGTCCATCTTTACAGGTGATGTCGTTGTAAACAAAGCACAAACATCATGGATGAGGACAGTAGACCTTTACTAGGATCAGTGCGAGCTGGGGAGTATTACACGGATTCATTGGACCCCAAGCAAAGAAGGTACAGTACTGTTGTTCTGCTGTCTTTACTTTAATGTCTTACTACTAATATTTTGGGTGCAATTTCAGACATAGCCAGGAATTGTAATGGCACATAGAATAGAACATTTTAGCTATGCATTTTTTTGGGGCAAAACATAAATTGATTCAGTGTACTCAACAAATACATCTCATATAAAGAGTGCAGCATAACCAACATTTTTTTCAACCCACCTCATCACATGACCTGAGACTGTGTTTCTACATGTCTGAGCCCAGACATCAGCTCTAACTGATGGTAAAGGCATTCCCCCCTAGCATTAACTCAGAAAAGTTTGTTTTTGTTAACTTAGTCACTGGTTTCCTTCCAGGACTAATTGGCATCACTAGCCAGATTGAATGAACTCAGTCTGGTATTTCACAAATACAGTCTAAGATGTAGCACTATGTGCAGCGTGCTTTAAAACTAAAACCTTCCTAGTGCTGTTTAGAAGCATGATTTGGATCACATCACCTCCATGTGCACAATATTACAAAGCACACTAATGCAGGGGTGGACAGTCCTGTTTCTGGAGATTTAGCTTCATGTCCAGACAGCTTACCTGTATCAAGTGTTCCTGAAAATCTTGATTAGCTGGTTCAGGTGTGTTTGATTGGGATTGGAGCACCACTGCACTAAAGTATACAGTAACAGTTTTTGGTAGTTTTGTGCTAATGTGCCAAACATCTTGTGATGAACATGTCCTAGATCATCTTTCTCATTCTGAGATGTTTATGAACCACCTCGGGGTCCTGTTTGCTTTGTCTTTCAGGCCGTTCCATGTGGAGCCCAGAAACATAGTGGGGGATGAAGTTCCGGAGAGGGTGTCCGCTGAAGCAGCGGTGCTGAGCAGCAGAGTTCATTACTACGGCCGTCTGACAGCCTCTTCAGACCGACTGCTGGTGTGCCTGCTCTCTATTACATTTCACTGCAAATACCACTAAATGTTTCAAATCTGCTTCAAAATATCTACAGGTTGTTTATTAGGCCTGTTGTGATTATTTGTGATAACTACAGTCATCATGCACTTTGAATCACACATTTCCAGGAAATTAAGGGAATTTTAAGTCAGTATATTAATGGCATAAAATGCACATTTGATTTATTCCAGTATTTGAGAATGCTTAGTCTCACTTTTTAATTATTAATTTTTTTTTAATTATTATTATTTTTTTTTTTTTTAGCATTTGCACAATGGTAAATTTTTTTTTGTCCATTATATGATATAGATGTATAGAGAAATACAGTAATACTAATTGTACAGATGTTAAGGTGCGATCACATTAGCGTTATTGAGGTCGCTTTAACCCACAGACATGACAAACAGTCAAGTTTTAAGGTAGCCCAATTCCCAAAAAAGACTTGGCAACGCTGGTCTAAAAAAATTAGCAGATCAACTGTAAACGTGGCTGCACCTTTAGAAATTGAAAATATATTAAAAAGACTTTTGTCAAATGCGCACACCAACTCAATGTGCTTCCTTCGTGTAAATTTAAGGTTTTGGGGTTTAGTGGGACCACCTTAAAATGACACATCAAAATTAATGATTTAGATTTTTTAGATTTAATCATCATTTACTCACACTCATGTCTTTCAAAACTTGTAGAACTGTCTTTTTTCTGTAAAACAACAGGTTTGGAATGACATGAGAGTGAGCAAACGAAAGATTTTTTTATTATAATTATTTTTTTAATCCATAAGCTTACACTGTGACTTAATCAAGTGTACATATTTATATGCCGGTTTGTCTCAAGCCAAAATTTCATGATTGTGAGATCATCATCTTTGAGGGCGGTATGTGGGTGAAACCTCTTTATGCTGCCTTATTTCATAGATGTTTGTGAGCAGTCTGTTGTTTTGTGTCTGTGTATAATTGAATTAGCCCGTGGCTTTAATTTCCTTTTTCGTTTTGCCTAGTTTGGTTTGTGGAGGATGCATTTCTAAATACAGATTAACACAGTCTTTAACCACAAATTCTGCTTTCCACCAGAATTTCAGGACAGTGCATCATTTGTTTGGTTACAGTCTCGTCCTGTAGAATATAAAAGGCACTTTGATGTAATGCATTTGTTTATGCACCTTATCTTCATCAGGTACCGCCAGACCATGTGATTCCTTCTCTTGAGGACATCTATATCTACAGTCCACTGGGAACAGCGTTCAAAGTGCAGGGGGGCGACAGTGCTGCCAAAAACCCCAGCATTGTCACAATGTAAGACCACCCTCAAAAAGACTCCTAATGCATTGCTTTTGCACTCAGTTTTGAAACACTGTCACAGGGCAAGTTTAACTGTGAATTACAGTGCTAGAGCTATACAGTGTAAAAACAAAGCTAAAATGTCAAGGCAACAGGCGACTAATCAGAAAACTGAACAATACTTGCATTTTAAAATAAGCATGGCCTTTAAATGGAGTTATTCTGAAACGGGTCAGTTTTAGCATCTGAGGGAACCTGTCAGATAGCAAACGTTGAAAAGAGAGTATTATTATTGCAGTTCATTTTAGGAGAGTTAAGACAAGCAGAGCAGATTCACGTGGTGATATTTCCACAAATGTACAAGCAATTATTGAAACTCCTTTTGATTTAAATGATTGTGTGTGTGCAGCTTCGCCATATGGAACACCATGATGGGAACATCTATATTAAGTATGCCATGGGGAATAAAGCAGGTAAGTTTAAGTTTTTTCATGTATTTCCTTTCCTCTCTGCAAGCTGTTATGAAGATAAATATTTTTTTGTCCTGTTTCTAGGCTGGTTTCACTCTGGGCATCATCATTATTATTCTTATGGGTCTGCTGACGCTCTACTGCTGCTACAGAGTATTAAAGTCCACAAAGTCCATACGTAAGCCAAACACATGACTGCTCTCAAATAAACAGACATTTCTTCACTTTGTTTACAGCTCCAATAAACGAGGCTCAAGTTATAACAGATACAGTGACTCATTGTAGCATTTTGACACAAAACATCCAATATGAGCTTGATAAGATGTATAAACCATTCTCAGTTTAATGTGCAAAGATGGGCATTTTGCACCTTTTTTTTTTAAGGAGACCCCAATGACAGATCTGGTACTTTTTTTTTATGTGATGGACAGGATAATTCAGGGCTATAAAGTTTGTTTGATACGCAAGGGTTCAGATCCAGAGTAGAACAGTTCCTATCTAGTTCCTGCTAGATCTGTCTTCATATGTTCCCAAATTATTGCTAAAAATATTTTTCCTCCATGAAGAAAAATAATGAGATGTTGACTTCTGTAACTGTGTTCTATGATATTTCCTCTATTGGACCAGTGCAGCAGATGTTCAACATGAATCCCGTGTAATTACGCAGCTCTGTCTTTGCAGCGTATGTAGACACCTCAGACTGGGAGTTTCCTGATGTGTGTAAATATTACTTTGGGGGTTTTGGAAAATGGTCGAGTCTCGTCTTCTCACTGGTGTCACTGATTGGCGCGATGGTGGTCTACTGGGTCCTCATGTCCAACTTCCTGTTCAATACGGGAAAATTCATTTACAGTAAGTGACTGTTTTACCCGCCATGACTCATTTATTCTGCTGTTCATTAACTGATGGACTGTTGATGATTTCTGAAGATCTGTAAAACTGCTTTTGTATTTCTGATTCACAGACTATGTTCACAATGTCAGCACGTCAGAAGCGTTTGGCACAAATGGAACAGATAGAGGTGAGTAGTCACAGTGATCCATTATTAATATTAATATTAATGTTAATATTAATATTAATAACAACTCTAATTGATCTGATGTCATAAGCCTGGTCTCTTTGGATTCCTTGAGCCATTAAGAGTCCAATGATACCCAAGGATCAATGGTTTATGGATCAATGATTTATTCACAAAATGCTACGTTTTGTTTGAATGAAACTGTAATACTGGGTAGGTTTACTCAGGATACATAAACAATTTTGAGACATCTAGTGGTCATTGCCCCATATGATTTTCAGAAAATAATCCCTGGGTTTTTGATATTCCAAACCATTTTTCTGTGACACTTTTTACAAATCTGTCCATGAAGAGATCACAAATAGCGAATAATGGCATTTTGGTAATGCTTCTGTTTGTTGAAATTAAACCTAAAATAAAAATGGAGTGTCAATATACACATCGTGCAAATAGCCTGTCTTGTTGGCAGAGGCTGTTTGCACCAGCTCCGCCCACCAACGTGTGATTGGGCTAACCATCAGCTCCAGTAGCGTAGATGGTGAAGCACATGCTGTAGTCATTTTTGACGCAGCTTAAGTTCAATCTGCCTTTTGCCTAACCTCTCAAATCTCATATCACATCGGAAAGGCATTCATTTTCAATAAAAATGAAGAAAATAACAGAAAAGTTGAAAATGAAGTATCGGGTATGGTTAGGGTAGGTGTAGGGAGAGCTTTATTGTCCCAATAAGGTGGCATTTATTTGATAATTTGAATTCAAATTATAATTTAAACTCAATATGTTATTATTGCTTATTGCATAATGTTTTATAATGTACTACAGTACTGAGGTGCAGATATTTGCCGTTATTTGAAATTAGTATAAATAGCAGAAGATCCTGTTGTTTTAACATAATACAATCTATAGCTATTTACCCTTAGTGTAAATAGCATATCACTAAGTAAATATTTTCACTTTAAAATATGCCATTTTCACTAATGTAAATAGCCTCTATCGCTATTTTTGCTTAGTTTAAATAGCTGCTGCTAAACATTTGTTAAATTTAGTTAAAATATATACTTGTAGGCCTGTCATGATAACAACTTTTTGTTGTGCGATATATTGCCCCAGAAATAATTGCGATTAAGCCATTTTATGCCACTGAATATATAATCATAATATAACAGCATAATAATGCAAGAAGGCCTACACACTTCCAAATGACAACAAACCTTTCATTCTTAAAAATATTTAGGTCATGGAAATTAAGTTTCAAAATATTTTATACCTTAAAAAAACATAAATAAATGGTAAATAAACATTTTCTAACCAAAAGTGCAAAGTAATAAGTAGAAAAAAGAAACATGCAAAAAGAAATTGTATGGATTTTTTTTTTTTTTCCATTTACAGATTTTTCCCTGATTTTCTTTTCTCTGTAAATTAAGGGTGCACGCTATTGCTGAAAAACACAATCTCTACTTAGCAGTCACATGATTGTATGCACAAAGGCACAGATCCCTAAACAAGGCCATATCTGCAGATTAATGTCTTTTTTTTTTTTTTTTTTTTTTTTTGTTTGTTTTTTTTTTTGTTTAATTTGAACTAGCACCTCATGACTACACCACGTTATGCACGAGAAGCTGCAAAAGCCACAGATACAAGTGGAATGCAAAAAACATAGTGACATTAATTTTTCAGTAAATAATGGGCAATATATTGCGTTATGGACATACATTGCGTGATAAGATGATATATTGATTATTGCCTAAAAATGATTTGCCTAAAATATTAGTTTATAATACTAATCCAGTATTGGAATCAAGATTTTTTTTTTTTTTTTTTAGACATGCTCATTTAGCTACTGAAGTTGCATTTCATGTGCATTTCATGACTAGACAAAGTGTTTATTTTATTTCAGTTCAAATCAATTCAATATGATAACAAGTGTTTCTCTGGTCTCTGTCACTAGTGATATGCCCATATCCAAATGTGAATCCAGACGGAAACGGTCTCACTCTCCAATACTATGCGAGTGACAACAGCACAGAACAAATGTTTGATCGCTGGTGGAGTAAAACCAACACCATCCCATTTTACCTTATTGTTCTGCTGCTGCCGCTGCTCAATTTCCGCTCGGCTTCCTTCTTCGCCAGGTTCACCTTCCTAGGTATGGCCTTTATTTTCCCAGCTAGAGTGGTAATGTTTTGGATGAACAACACCTTGTGCTTTGATCAGCTGTGTCATCTACCATGGTCCTGCTGTATGTGAGGCTTACTTTGGTTTTCACAGGCACCTTGTCAGTTGTCTATCTAATCTTTTTGGTCACGTATAAAGCCATTCGACTGGGCTTTCACCTGGAGTTCCACTGGTTTGATTCATCAACATTTTTCGTTCCAGGTAAAGGAATCTTTTTTTAATTTTTTTTTTTAATCATGCAATGTCTTGAAATCACCATATAAATTTTAATTTTTTTATTTATTTATTTATTTTATTGATTTCTTTTCACATGACTTGAACACATGACATGTCTTAATGTAAAAGATTCAAAAACCCATTTCAAATTTCACCCCATTTGCAGCTGAATTTTTTGTAATTCATCCAGTGATTGACGGGATAAATTTAATGACCTTTAAATCATGGTTAAATGGCCAATACCAATGCAGAATCAGGTATTTTGCAGACCGAAGTTTAGTGAGTCTTTTCTCTTTCCATGATGTGTCGAGGCAGTCAAACCTCTGACATGAGTCATGTTAAAGAGAGTGCTCTGTGTAATGTGTGGTTGTCTTTCTCTGATTCATTTAGAGTTCAGATCCCTGTTTGTTCAGCTGAGTGGGGTTCTCACATTAGCATTTTTCATTCACAACTGCATCATCACACTTATGAAGAACAACAGACATCAAGAAAACAATGTGAGTGTTCTCAGCCTGTCCACATCAATGTGTTACTAACTCAAAACATATTTTCTGCCCTTGTAGGATTAATTCTATATTCCATACTTTTGTATTTGTGCAGTGGGTGCAGAAAAGTTTTTCCTGCAGAAATAAAAACGGCTAGTGCTGCAAAAAAAAGACGACATGCTTTACTTTGTAAAGGGAAAATGGAAATGAGTCATTGTGGTCAGGAGCGAGTTCTCAGGAAGATCAGAAGAATCCTGACAGTCAGCCAAACTATGTCAGTTTTTCTGTCTATGTAATGTTTTTGTGCATGCAGTTTGGCTGTAGGTCTCTATTGCCCAATGTCTGGTCACTGAGAAAGCATAAGAATTGTTTGTTGTAGCAACATGAGGATATGAAGACAGAAATATTTACTTTGTAAGCTTTATATTAGGTGAATTCTTACAAAACCTTTTAAGAACACTCTGGTGGTCGAGTTTCAAATTTAAAGAAAAAAAAATGTTTTTGAAAGAAGGATCTCATTGATATGGAAGCCCGTTTCCGCCATTGAATAAAACATTTCAAAAAAGGTTATTCCACTTATCTCACAAGTCAGAATTGTGAGTTTATATCTATATCTATAAATAAAGTCACAATTACAAGTTATAAAGTCAGAGTTCCGAGATATAAAGTCACAATCCTGTGAACATATCAGTCTTTTTTTATTTCCTCCTCAGAACTGGACTTTATAACTCGCAATTGTGAGTTTGTATCTCACAATTCTGTGGGAAAAAAAAAAAAAATCTGTCAGAATTGCAGGATACAAACTCACAATTGCAAGAAAAAAAGTCAGAATTGTGAGTTTATATCCCACAATTCTGACTTTATATCTAGCATTTCTGACTTTATAACTCGGAATTGTGCATTTATATCTGACAGTTCTGAGAAAAAGTCAGAATTGCAGGATGTAAAGTCAGAATTGTGAGTTAAAAAGTCGCAATTACCTTTTTTATTTTTTATTCAGTGTCGGAAACTGACTTTCATACATTCAGGCTGATCAAAAATACAATTAAAGGAGTCTACTTCCAGAACAACAATTTACAGATAATTTACTCACCCCCTTGTCATCCAAGATGTTCATGTCTTTCTGTCTTCAGTTGTAAAGAAATTGTTTTTTGAGGAAAACATATCAGGAATTTTCTCCGTATAATTGACTGATATGGTGCCCCAAGTTTGAACTTCCAAAATACAGTTTAAATGCAGCTTCAAACGATCCCAGCTAAGAAAGAAAAAATAATTAAATACTTTTTAATCTCAAACGCTCATCTTGTCTTGCTCTCCCTGAACTCTGTGTATTCTGACTCAAGACAGTTGGGGTATGTCAAAAAACTCAATGGTATTTTCTCCCTCAACTTCAAAAATCATTTCAAAATCATCCTACATCGCTGCAGAAGTACCGACACAGTCTTTCAAAGTGAACATGCAAAGAAGATCAAACACCCTTAAAGGTGTAATCAGATGCTAAGTTCACTTTTACATGTTGTTTGAACATTAATATGTGTTGTCAGTGTATGTACAAATCTCCCCTATAATGATAAAAATCCATGCAGTGGTTTTTAATTAATCTAAAAATAATATTCCCTTTTTCAAATCGAGCCGTTCTCAGATGCCTTTCGTTGTGGCGTTGCATCAACAGAGGACACTCCCACCATAGTTGACTGACATGAGCGTCTTGCCTCAGATCAGCTGTAACAGTCCGACCTCCATTGTTTCGATGGCGGAGCAGGGATGTAAGTTAGACAAGAATATCTCAGACTGAGCGATTGAGGTGTTGTGTTGCTGGATGTAATAATGAACATAGTGGTCGTCATTTACTGCAGTGGATTACATTTTCAGTTGAAGGGAATGTGAAGGGAATGCACCTCCCGATCTACATAAATGCATCTATGTTCACGTGAATCATTCGTGATCCAGCTTCACTTACAGCAGAAGTGAGTATAAGGGTTTTTTATGAATCTTTGCGATCGCTTTTCCTAATAACGTGGTAGTTAGCAAGTTTAGCTGCTAAATGCGGCTAAAGTAAACAGGCTTGTCACTCCACAGAGAGAAGAGAGGGGCGGGGCGAGCAGAGCTCATTAACATTTAAAGGAACAATCCCTCAGAATGAGATGATTTTTTGCAGAGCTCATTTTGACGAAGTAAAAAGGGTGTTGTTTTACACTACCACTGAGAATTTTTAACCAAAGTATATAATAGACTTTTCATTAAGACCCTAAAGAATCATATCAGCTTGTGGAAAATGGGCATCCGATGACCCCTTTAACAAAAAAGGTAAAACAGGGTAAAACAAGTTCAGGGAGAGTAAGACAAGACGAGCGTTTGACATTAAAAAGTATTTAAATTTGTATTTTTTTTTTTTTTAAATGAAAATAACCGATCGTTTCGCTAGATAAGACCCTTCTTTCTCGGCTGGGATCGTTTACAACCACATTTGTGATCGTTTGAAGCTGCATTTAAACTGAATTTTGGAAGTTCAAACTTGGAGCACCATATCAGTCCATTATATGGAGAAAAATGCTGAAATATTTTCTTCAAAAAGCATAATTTCTTTACGACTGAAGAAAGAAAGACATGAACATCTTGGATGACAAAGGGGTGAGTATGTTATCTGTAAATTGTGAAGAAGTGAACTTCTCCTTTAACATGGAAATACTGTGAAATATGAACACAATTTAAAATAGCTGTTGTTTATTATACTGTATGTGCAAGCCTCAACCATTAGTGTGGTGTGTTAGCTGTAGTACATCAGTGATTGTGAATCGATGTTGTGCTCGCAGGTGCGGGATCTGTCATTGGCGTACCTGCTGGTGGGGTTAACGTACCTCTATGTGGGTGTGCTGATCTTTGCTGCTTTCCCATCCCCGCCACTGACCAAAGAATGCATTGAACCAGTAAGACAGAGCATTCCCTGCAACTGTAACCTCATATATTTTATTCAAAATAATCTGTTTGGGGTGCATTCATTAATATTGACTCGTCCTCTATTACAGAACTTTCTGGATAACTTTCCCAGCAGTGATGTCCTGGTTTTTGTAGCGAGGACTTGCCTTCTGTTCCAGATGACCACAGTGTATCCTCTGCTTGGGTACCTAGTGCGTGTGCAGCTGATGGGGCAGATCTTTGGCAACCATTACCCAGGGTGAGTAATAATTGTGTATAATAATGAGTAATGACAGTGTAGCTGGTGATGGGCGCATTTGAAACACTGGCAGATCTTTTGTTTTCAATCAGTGCTTTGTTACCAAGTCATGTGATTTTTAGCGAACAAGTCTTAGTTACATCATATTGCTCTGAAACATTTTGAGCTGTCAGCAGTTTAATGTTAAGGGATTTTTTTTTTATCTCAATTAAAAGCTTAAACCAGTATTAAAAGTATGTTTGTAACGGATCTCAAATCAGTTTTTTTATTTGAATGGAAGTTCTAAATGTAAGTGTTACAAACAGTGTTAGTTAAAAAAAAGTTATTTAATGGTATTTACTGATTCTAGAATACACTTTGTAGTTGCACTTCCAACTGTTTGCAGAACGTGTCTTCAGACACATTTTTGCTGAGTTCTTGCTGCATTTACGTAGCTTTAACCAGTAGATGTCCTCAGCAAGTTTCAATTGCTTCAAAAGAGCAAATCAGTTTAATTAACTGTTTTGTGAAATGATTGTGTTTTGCTTCTCTGAGCTTTATATGACACATCCACTGAAACTGAATTCATCTCCTTGGCTGTAATGACTGACTGTTTGTTTTAAATGATGGTTCCTCTAAATGAAAAAGGTTAGAATGTCAACAGGCCCACTTTTGAATAGTAAAGCACATTTTTAACAGATCACTGAGATAATGTAACATTTAAAACAATTACCACACCCGTTTTTGTCCTTTAAAGAATGAAACACTAAAACACATTTTTGAGATGTGCGCTGCACATTATGGAACAAGAGAAAAATGTAATTATTAGTTTAAGACTAAGTGACCTTTTCTTTTCAAAAGGTAGTGTTTAATAGTTTTTCATAACATTATGTGGCATTTTAAATTTCAAAGCCTTGTTTATGAATCAGTCTGACACACCTTCTCTTTACATTGAGTGTGTTAATTCTTCAAACCACTTACGTTTGTCAAACAGTGTTATTAAAAGGGTTTTTTTTTTTTTTTTTTTTTTAATTACGAAGCACATTCACACATTTTCACTGTAGACTACTTCTTTGTCCATAACCCTTTCACAGATTAGGGATGGGCGATACCACTTATTTTGTTTTGTTTTTGTCTCAATATATGACAACATGAATATATAAACTTAATCTTGCTGTGGGAGCCACTTCATGTGAATTTTACCGATTCATTTGAGAAAACTAGCATCACTTCATACTGTACAGTAGTCAACATTTGAAGTGGATCAAAACCTTTCATCAAAGTTGTTCTAAAACAAAAACAATACCTGTTTTTGTCTTGGGATAACTTTGTTGAACTTTTTCAATCCACTTTAAATGTTGACTACTGTATACAAACAGAAACTAAACGGCAACCAATCAAAAAAAAAGTACAGTTTAACATGTAACAGAAATATGTCTTGTATTGCTTTTGTACAGTATAATGTAGGTCTAATGTAGGTCTGCATTAAATATGCCTTAATTGCATATTTAAAATTATTATTATTATTATTATTATTATTATTATTATTATTATTATTTTTTACACATGGTTATTATATATAAATGTGTTTACTGTAGTGGTAACTACAAAACCTATAGTTGAAAATACTTGGTTTCATAAGGGGCTGCCAGTGACAGGCTGTTGTACACATAAAATTGAACCTTTTTATACTGACCGATATTTTATTATTATTTTTTTTTTAATATTGATACTTGCATCAGTATCGATATATCAAAACTTCAGGATCAACACACCCATCCCTACCACAGATATTCACAGATAGCACATATTGTCGGCAATAACTTTACAAGTGCTTCTCTTCCAGTGAAAAGTAAATAAAATAAAAAAATAAATAAATAACTAATTTCTCAGATTGAATACTTTAGAGTTGAAAAAGTGCCTGTATAGTATGAGCACAACATTGTCTTGCACTGTATATTTACAGTGCAAGACACGAGAATGATCTCTGAGGTTTGTTTGTGTAGAATGTGTTGTCATTATTGTACCTTGTTTTTCCATTCCTAGTTTCCTTCAGGTGTTTATTCTGAACATCTTCCTTGTGGGAGCTGGAGTCGTAATGGCCAGGTTTTACCCTAACATCGGTTCCATCATCAGGTAAGAGCCGTGTAATATTTCAGGGTTGTTTCCTACTTCCTTATTAAAACGGGAACTTAGTGTCGTCATCTCTTAAACTGGGCGGAGCCTGTGTGTGAAGGATTCACATTGAATCCTCTCTCTGTCAGACTTCAGGGCAGCTTTGCGCTAAATAATGACAATATTGTCTTTTACAGCAAAATCCAAACTGTCAGTTGCGTCTCCAGAATTGATTCTGTTTCCTGTTTATCTCTGTGGTGCTTTGACACAATCTGTATTGTATGAAGCACTATTGAAATGAAGGTGACTTGATGTTGCAGACCTTGTAAACATTGGTTTCCTTTCAGGTATTCGGGGGCCATATGTGGTTTGGCTCTGGTGTTTGTGCTTCCCTCTCTGATCCACATGATCTCACTGAATCGCAGAGGTGAGTTACGCTGGCCCTCCGCTCTCTTCCACGGCTTCCTCATCCTGCTCGGGGTGGCCAATCTGTTCGGCCAGTTCTTCATGTAACACGCTGTGCCTTAAATGAACCGCTCATAGTCTGCGTTTACCTGATGAAAGAGGAACTCTGTGTGTAGGGAACGGTTCCTTAGGTGCTACGGCTGGAATTACAAAACCGACTAATCAAGTTCCAGTGGACTTCATTACAAGAAACTCTCTTAAAAGGCACCAAGCATCTTAGTTTTTACATTTGAAAAGGGTTTAATTAAAGCTATGCATTAATCATGTTGCTTTTAACACCTATTGTTAGTTTCAGTAAAGCTATTTCTGCAGGGATTCAATCATTTAATTGTTTTTTAAAGTTCTTCAGAATTGCTAATCATCATCTCACATCAGATTTGCTTCTTCACTCTGAATTTGAAACATTTAGTTAAATGCAGAGTGAAGATGGTTGTTACATGAAATGAGCAGTTTTGTTTTTAATTACTAGAACTGTACTGAACGCCACTGAATTCTGCGTAACATCACTACTAGAATGTGTTTTAAACTATTCACATGCAAAATCAAGTTCTCAGATTAGGACCTTGCTAAAGAAAGCGGATGCAGATGAAGTCGGTGTGCGACGTAAATGCGACTCGAAGGTCTTTCAGACCCAGTTTTTACTCTGACAGTGTTGTATAAATGTACTCAAATGTAATGGATACATAAAGGGAAACACAAGTCTATAGATTTGGTTACAAGCAAAAATGTTTCGGATGGGATGTATTGATATCGTAGAGTAGTGTCATTCTCCAGCTGAATCTGAGTGTACTGATGCGTTCTGTGTAAGTTCTTGTCACTTTATGAAATATGTGCACATCAATAAGGGAAGCTTTAATTTGCACACTTTTGTGAGATTCCAAAACGTATGTCAGTTTTCGGTGTTTGTAAATGTACTTTTATGTCAGCTGTGTATTTTTAAACAGTTAAAATGAAATTGTGACCTCTCTGTATTAGAAAAAATGCATTTTAAAGTATAAATTGAACCCAGCTCACAGTTAAAACCTATAAAAATCCAGTAGTTTTGTTAGCTGAGGGCGTTTTCCTTCATAATGGTTTCCACTCTTTTTAAAAAGTGCTGAATGTTTTGTTTTTTTTTTTTTTTTAAAGAAAATGTTAGTCAACAAGAGATCACAGCTGAACATTTTTATTATAAAATGTCAGATGAATAAAGCTACATGGTTCCAGAACTGTTTTTAAACGTATGTTGTGATTAAAATAAAAATAAACTTTGAGTTTTTGCTTCATCTTTGAGTTTGATCTGTTCTGTTACACAACGGAACAGTCACATGTTTTTGGATGGAAAGTTGTGGTTAAATGTTGGCTTCATACTTTCAGATAAGTTTAATACTTTTATGAAATGGGACGATGCCTTTAAACAGAATTATGATCATGTCTTCACAGATATGTTGATTGGCAGTTTTTGTTAACTTTACTGTATTTCCAGTGTGGATGATTGTGTGAAGACACAGGTTCTCCTCCACTCTTCTGCTGGTTTGGTTCAGCTGAAGAGCTCTGTATAATCCGCTGAGGCCGCTTTCTGTCCACATGCACATCGCAGATACTCCTCTACTTCAGATGAGCTCAACGGCTCCACCTAGTGCCAGAAAATACAGGGTTAAACTGTGATTTCAGACTCATTGACAGACTCATGGGTTGTCATTACCACACATATGAACACACTTATAGTCAAACTCAAAACCAACTGAATGTGTGATGACTGGTTTAATTGCACTAATCCACATGCGAGTTATGTAATATTATTACTTTTTCCAAGTAACTAGTAAAGTAACGCATTACTTTTTAATTGACAAGAAAATATCTGAATTACTTGTTTCAGATAAGTAACACCAGTTACTTTTCCCCCCATTTATTGATTAAAAGCTCTCCTGTCCCCAGAGAAACTCAGTGTTCCTCAAAATGAATAAAAACCGTGAAATTCAACTCAGAATATGACGCAAACCTGAAATAATTAAAAACTATAATACAAATATCCTTTATGCATTTAATCCCAACCAGTGTCTTTGCTGCTGACCTTCAGTGATCCAATTCAACCATACTAATAAGCAAAAATTACTCAAGATAATCTAACGTTTGTTTTCATTGCTAAAAAGTTGACATTTTTCTTCTGCGGTCTACTGTACAGACGTGAATTTGACTTTTCTCAAAGTCTGAGGCTTTTGATGTGAAAAGGCTTTTACATTTGCCAAAAATAGAACTTTTTATATTAAAAACAAACAAACAAGTCCTGCCCAGATTTAAAAAGTAACGCAAAAGTAATGTAACGCATTACTTTCCATAAAAAGTAACTAAGTAACGTAATTAGTTACTGTTTTAGGAAGTAACACAATATTGTAATGCATTACTTTTAAAAGTAACTTAAGTAATTCAAGTAACTGAATAAACACAATAATAAGCATTTAAAAAAAAAAGAGAAAAACTGGGTACAATGAAGTACAACAAAAAAAAAAAAAAAAAAAAAAGAAAAACTGGGTACAATGCAGTACAACAGACTGTGAATAACCCCAGAACCCCCCCAAAAAAGTATTTCCAAAGCACTATTACAGTAGTACTAATGTATGTCTGCATTAACTGGACGATTAAGTGATAATATTTCAAAGTGACTGCTGTTATTTTGACTGATAATAAATATTGTAATTGCCTACATAACAAACATTTCAGTTAACATTGCTAGGGATCAGAAGTGAAAAGGAAAACAATTACATTTTAAAGCATCTGTGTGAAAACAAACCTGGGAAGAGATGGGAGGATTCTGGGAAGAAAATGAGAGATTCTTAATGCATTCCAGTGAATTATTAATGGGATAGAGTGTAAATTAAATCAGGAGAGCACAAATGTACAGGATATGTGTTGCCATTTCATACTGTTGCAGTGGGACACAAAGAAAGGTAACACTTAAAGGAGAAGTCCACTTCCAGAACAACAATGTACAGATAATGTACTCACCCCCTTGTCATCCAAGATGTTCATGTCTTTCTTTCTTCAGTTGTAAAGAAATTGTTTTTTGAGGAAAACATTTCAGGATTTTTCTCCATATAATGGACTTCATTGGTGCCCTGAGTTTGAACTTCCAAAATTCAGTTTAAATGCGGCTTCAAACGATCACAAATGCAGTTGTAAGTGATCCCAGCTGAAGAAGGAGGGTCTTATCTAGTGAAACGATTGGCTATTTTCATAAAAATAGTACAATTTATATACTTTTTAATATTAAATGCTCATCTTAACTTGCTCTTCTTCTTACAACCGTATTTGGGATCGTTTGAAGCTGCATTTAAACTGCATTTTGGAAGTTCAAACTCGGGGCACCATATCAGTCCATTATATGGAGAAAAATGCTGAAATGTTTTCCTCAAAAAAACATAATTTCTTTACGACTGAAGAAAGAAAGACATAAACATCTTGGATGACAAGGGGGTGAGTACATTATCTATAAATTGTTGTTCTGGAAGTGGACTTCTCCTTTATGTATAGGGAACAATCCTCACTAATAACTAGTTACTTATTAGCATGCCTGCCTGAATTTAACAACTACCTTACTATTAATAAGCAGCAAATTAGAAGTTTACTGAGGCAAAAGCTGTAGTTAATGGTTTGTTAATAGCGAGAACTGGACCTTAAAATAAACTGTGACTCAAAGGAATAAAACAATAAGGAGGAAAAGAATGCAGACGACTGAAAAGTCTATAAATAGTTGTGCCGTGATGTTGGTTGTGAATGTAGTAGTGTGTGTGTATGTGTTGAGACTTTCTTTTCTTTTGTGTCGTGTGTATGGAATGTGCTCAGCGTGACCCCGATCTATTGAACTGTAATGACTTCACTCTGCAGGTCGGTTCACTCTCCACCTATGACTGGCATGCATACTCATGTTTCCTGTCAATTATGGCCATGTTCACACCACATTTATGGTAGTAACAGATATCTGTGGGTCGTAGGAGCATTTCCTTTATTCCACATACATAATTTATAGATTTACTGCAAGTGCTTTACATTTATGGTGTTCTCTATATTTTGTTCTCTAAAATACATTTAATATAATCTCTAATAATTTCAATGTAACATGACATTATACTACATACAGTTGAGGTCAAGTTTACATACACCTTGCAGAATCTGCAAAATGTTAATTATTTTACTAAAATAAGAGGGATCATACAAAATGCATGTTATTTTTTTATTTAGTACTGACCTGAATAAAATCTTTAACATACAAGATGTTTACATATAGTCCACAAGAGAAAATAATAATTAAATTTATAAAAATTACCCTGTTGAAAAGTTTACATACACTTGATTCTTAATACTGTGTTGTTCCTGAATGATCCACAGCTGTGTTTTTTGTTTAGTTGTTTAGTTATTCACAAGTCCCTTGTTTGTTCTGAACAATTAAACTGCTGCTGTTCTTCAGAAAAATCCTTCAGGTCGCACAAATTCTTTGGTTTTTCAGCATTTTTGTGTGTTTGAACCCTTTCCAACAATGATTGCATGATTTTGAGATCCATCTTTTCACACTGAAGACAACTATTACAGAAGGTTCAAATGCTCACTGATGCTCCAGAAGGAAAAACAAGGAGGCCAGGGGTGAAAAAAAAAAAATTTGGAGATTAGGGTAAATGTATTTTATGTATTTTTATAGGGTAAACTTATCTTGTCTTCTGAGAAATATGCAAGTATTGCATGTATTCTGTGCAAAAGCTTTCACCCCCAGTCTCTTAATGTATCGTGTTTCCTTCTGGAGCATCAGTGAGCGTTTGAACCTTCTGTAATAGTTGCATATGCCTCAGTTGTCCCCACTGTGAAAAGATGGATGTCAAAATCATACAGTCATTTTTGGAAAGGGTTCAAACACACAAAAATGCTGTAAAACCAAAGAATTTGTGGGACCTGAAGAATTTTTGTGAAGAACAGCAGCAGTTTAACTGTTCAGGACAAACAAGGGACTCATGAACAACTATCACTAAACAAAAAACACAGCTGTGGATCATTCAGGAACAACACAGTATTAAGAATCAAGTGTATGTAAACTTTCGAACAGGGTCATTTTTGTCAATTCAGTTATTATTTTCTCTTGTGGACTATATGTAAACATCTTTTACGTGAAATGTCTTATTCAGGTCAGTATTAAATAAAAAGTAACGTGTTTTGTATGATTCCTCTTATTTTGGTAAATAATTAACATTTTGCAGATTCTGCAAGGTGTATGTAAACTTTTGACCTTCTGACTGTATGTCAGAGTTGAACACAACTGTTGTTTATGAAGTTTATGAAGACTTGAAAATGTAGAACCAACACTCAGTTCATACTACATTTTGAGTGCTGCTGTTATTAAAGCAAAAAAAAAAAAAAATTCAATGACCAGTTATGATGCTAAGATAATTTGTATCTATTTTAATAAAATATATTATTAAAATAGGAAAATGCAAAAGTGTGCATCTTACAGCTGCTCTGTGCCTATGCCAGGATCTGCTTCTAAAGACAATACTTAAAGGGGTCATCGGATGCCCATTTTCCACAAGTTGATATGATTCATTAGCATTAGGGTCTCAATGAGAAGTCTATAAAATACTTTGGTAAAAAATATTCAATGGTAGTCTGAAAAACACCCTTAATACCTTTTCAGAGCAAACCGTTTTATTGCATTTGCCTTTAAATGCTAATGAGCTCTGCTTGCTCCGCTCCGCATTTTTAGAGCCCTGCATTTCATGCGCCTAGGGCGGGGTGTGTTTTAAGCTTCTTCTTATTTTTATATTTTATACATCCACCAGTTATAGTGATTATATAGCACTGGTGGAAACAACACAAGACTTCACTTTTGCTTTCACTTTCTAGACCGGCTCCATCAGCAGCAGCAAGCACACCGTCAGTGCAGCTGGAACAGTTCTGCGTTCAAGCGCAAGCAATAGGCTAAAGCTTGCCGCAAAGCACCGGCAAAAGTTATTACCATGAATGTGTCAGGGGGAAATAGTAAGGAGATTTTTGAATTATTTATTAATAAACTAGTGTTTTCTGAGTCAGTGTCGCAAGGATGAAGTTGGCGATCCTGACACACCATCGCCTCTTTGGACGCGCAAGAGAAAATGTAAAAAAATAATTTAAAACATTTATCAGTCTTCCGCTTGGTCGTTTCTTTAACAAAAACAACTTACATTTTTTTAAATTAAAAAAATACTTCAAACGTTTCCTAAATTAACTTAATAAACAAATGAAATGAAATATAATCACTTTGCCATTACATACAAAAGCAAGGTATTTTAATAGCTGAAATAGTAGTATAAGCTGTTTTGGGAGAAAGGGGGAAAAAAAGAAAAAAGATATTTATTAAAAAGATTCACATATTAGCGGCATTAACGTAACGTAATGAACTTTTATTAACAAAATGAATAAAAATACACCATTTTATATGCCTAATATAAAATAATCATTTACACAAAGTTTAAATAGGTACAAAACTGAAAATCAGTAAACACTGTGTAACCAAATAAATAAGAAACGTAGAACATTTATTAGCAATACGAATAAGAAAGCTTGGAAGCACGGCATACAGCTTGATGTAATATATATTTAAAAAAAAATATACAGTTTAAATAAATAAAAATCACAAACACTGTGGAACTAAATAAATATGAAACTTCCACGATCATCTTAGATAAATGGCAGAAGTCAACAGGCTTTTCAAAATCCAAAATATTTTTAAAACAGGCACTTTTGCATTTCGTTTTGAAACTCTTCCGCCATAGTCTTGTCTTTCTCACCTCTCTCTTCTTGTCAGTCAGTTCGACTCACTCTCTTCACGTAATAAAGCAAATCTTATCTGTGATGCGACTGTCATTCACGACACTGCATTGAGCAGCCACGTTCAGTTTTAATAGAACTGTCTGCTCTCTAACTGAACTAAATTATTTTTAATACTATAAAAAAATCAAAACTACAAATTCTTCTTCGGGTGACTGACAGATGAAGCAGCACATACCACCATCTACCACGTATTGTTTAATGAATACTGAGCGACCTAAGCCATGTAGCACAGAAATCTCGCTTTTGCTTCACTTTAAAAATGAAACACATAAGGAAACAATCCCTGATGAAAATGAATGCCATGATCATATGAATTTAAGACTTCTCTGATTTCAAGGCCTTAATTCACAGAAAAGCCATTTAAGACTTTTTAAGACCCATGGAAACCCTGCATTCAGCTCAGTCAGGGCGGGTCTAAGGTAAGACGGCCTTGTCAATCAACTATCATGGGAGAGGCCTTGGTCGGTGTAACATCACACACCCAAGAAGCTGAGAATGGCTTGATTTGAAAAAGGGGATATTACTTATAAAGATTTAAAAAATACCACTGGGTGGATTTTTATCATTATAGGGTGGATGTGTATGTCACACATTTATATTCAAACATGTAAAAATGAGTTTTGCATCCGATGACTCCTTTAAGGGTGTTTTTTTTTGGGATGTGTGCACCTGAAGAAATAAAATCTAGAAATGGATTTGGATTCACCTGGCCCAATTTAACCCATTTACTCAGGGACACTGAGTGACGTATAACATGTTTACCTCATGATATTCCACGAGTTCACTGAGCGAGCTGAATCTGATCTGGTCTCCCAGCAGCATGTAGCAGTTCTCTGAAGCATCGATCAGCAGGTGCTTGATTCCCTCACTGGATCGGTAGGAAAGCACATATCCGAAGATCCTCTCGCTAACACGCACCAGGAAGTACCCGGGCTCACCCTCCTTCAGTAGCTCCTCTGCCTGTTCACGAGATATTATACCTGCAGGTAACATGAGATTATGTGTCTAACAGGAAATCCAGCAGCAGTCTGACACTCTGTTCATGCTGTATGAATGCAGATGGCAGCAGTGTAACCTCTAGAAGTTGACATCTACATTTAGAAGTTAAGTAAATGAATACAGTCTGCGTTTTTCTCACCGTGAAACCAGGGTGCGATCCGGGTCTGGTCGCGCTGGAATCCAGCTCTGAGCGGCAACTGTTCCTCCTTGAACCAGCGAATAATATGGTCTCGACTAGACGTTGACAGCGAGCGCCGCATACCACCCTTCCTGTCAATGAGAACACAAGAGACATTTGATCTTTATTCAAACCACAGAAGTGAAGCTATGTGAAATGATATGTAACATTGTTTGTTAAACATTATTTAATGAGAACTTAAATCTTGAAAACTGGCATTTGCACATTGTGCTGAGGGGAAATCCTTGTGAGAACACGTAACCACACAAACAGTCTGCAGTACAACATTCCTGAAATAAATAAGACGCCTGAATGAAAAGATGTGACATACAGCTTGATCAATGGATCACTATTTATAGCACCATAAAGAGAGACAGACAACAACTCCCAAATTAAGTTTCCCCAAGTAAAGGTCCCTGCATATCTTTCTGATTACTGATTCATACATTATTATATTATACAGATTATTATATTAATATAACATAAAGGTGTGGGTGGAAAAAAATATAGCTCAAAGTATAGTATTTTACATCACAATACTGATAGCAATATTCTCACATCATGATCAATCTGAGTTACGTGCATATTTTTGGGACCAGCGTTCAGAGCAAACCTGAATAATGAACATATCGCTGTCGAACATATAATTTACCAGAGTTTCAAATAAATACTCTGCTGTTAAGATACTTTATTTTATATTGTTTTTAACTTTTTTAATTTATTTTATTTTATATTATTTTGAATTTCTGAAAAGTATTTAATACATTTTTTATCATTATTGTTATTTTTATTTTATAGTTTGATTGGAAGTAATGCTTTTATTCGGAAACGACATTAAATTAATCAAAAGTGACAGTAAAAACATTTATAATGTTACAAAAGATTAATAAATGCTTTCTATTCATCTGAGAATCCTGAAAAATAAAATGTATTTCAAGATATTACTATTTTTTGATCAAATAATTGCAGCCTTGATTACTTAAAAACATTCAAAAACATTTACCAGCCCCACACTTTTAAATATGGTGTCTATACTAAAATAAAGAATTGCTACGTCATTGCATCATGACCCAGATATTGATATGTCATACTGACATCTCTGTTCATTCCCACCCCTGTTCAGATATCCTCAATATTGTCTGGTTTAATAGACTGTTTACATGCACATGGCAAAATTCAGTTGTTGTTGTTTTTAAAAATCTGAATACGATGTTTAACAATCTAAATGATATGTAATTTAGACACCTTATTGACTATATCCACCTTTCAATTATATTTGGATGTCCAAACGAAACAGAAAGCATTTTGGAGTGTGGAGAAAAATTCCGTTCAAGCATTAAAGGGAGTGAACGTAAATCAAAATACAGATTGGAAAAAAGTCCCACGACCTACATTTGGCCTTGATTGCACCTTCTGTCTGCTCTTATCAGGAAAATGAATGAGCATGAGTAATGTTCAATTACTGTCCATAATTACAACAAAAGAACTCCAATAAATGACAAGAGCAAGCCTTTCCAGTATTTCCACATGAGAGGAGCAGGAAAAGAAGTAGCAGATCACAGTTCACGTGGAATATGCTGATTACAGGAATAGCATGTAAACCTTTTCAGGTGTAATCAGAAATTTGACCTTTTTTTGGAAAATGATGTGCATATAAATGTGGCCATTATGACTGATAATTATAATCTTTCAAACCACCAGCTCTTGTTTCATCTGCCACACAGATCAACAACATTGGCCCTGATGTGAAACACATCACATGACTCACCGACTGATTGCATTGCTGCTGTTTGTGGTGTTTCTGGGTTTGGGTTTGGGTGCGGGCACAGGGGTTGGATTCGTGGTGCCAAAGGCCTTTGTCATGGCCGCAACATGTCCCCTTTCTAGAGCTTTGACTGAGCGCCTGCGGTGGTCCTCTATAGTCTGTTTGGCTAGAGATCGTCTGCGCATGTCTGCAGCTTTTGACTTCTGCACTGGAACCACATATGCAAAATCACACCGGTTATTTCTTTTAGTTATGCATGACTGAAAAAAACAACAGCACAAACAGAACCACAGAGAACAAAACATCCTTTCTCAGACAAGAACTGTCATCTGTCAATTTCCTCCAAATAACAAGTTATTTCTTTGTGTAATTCTCAATATTATTAATTAATAATTCTTATTAGTGTAAAGAAGAAAAACAATAATAGGTCACAATCTATTTTAAGGTTGATTTCTCAACATTAACTAACTACTGACTATGACTTTCCCTCAATAAACTCCTAATTTGCTGCTTGTTAATATTTAGTAAAGTAGTTGTTAGGTTTGGGTATGGAGTGGATTAAGGGATCTAAAATATGCTCAAGCAGAATAAGACAATAATATGTGACCCTGGACCACAAAACCAGTCTTAGGTAGTATGGGTATATTTGTAGCAATACATTGTATGGGTCAAAATTATCAATTTTTATGCCAAAAATCATTTGGATATTAAGTAAAGATCATGTTCCATGAAGATATTCAGTAAGTTTTCTACCATGAATATACTGAAACTTAATTTTTAATTAGTAATAGGCATTGCTAAGAACTTCATTTGGACTACTTTGATGGCGATTTCTCAACATTTTTTTGCACCTTCAGCTTTCCAGATTTTCAAATAGTTGTATCTCAGCCGCAACAAACCATAAATCAATGTTTATTTATTCAGCTTTCAGATGATGTATAAATCTCAATTTCAAAAAAGTGACCCTTATGACTGGTCTTGTGGTCTAGGGTCACATATGTGCTTTATAATAAACAGCCAATATGATAGTATTATGCATGCTAGTTAATAGTGAGAATAAGTTTTTAAAATAAAGTGTTACCCAGTAATATATTATTATTTAAGACTGTACTGTATGCATAATTTCAATTTCATATATATATTAATGTGATAGAATACAATATCACTGTATTAAAGTAATGAGAATAATCATTGCCAATAATGAGAATTATTCTTAAAATGATCTCAGAAGTATAACAGATTTCAGAGAATAAGAATTCATTTCTGGGTGAAATGAAGATTCAAATGTGGGTGGAAATTGCTTTGCTAAATCCAAACAAATTCTGACGGTCTCAAAATACAGTGGTCGCCATGATTTTGCCAAGTAAAACAGGTTCCTGGATCAACATTGTTTGTTGATCCTGGATCAACATTACTTTCCAAAAAAATCAGAGGAAATTGATAGCTGACATTTCCTAAAAAGATATTCCTCAATTCTGATTGGTTGATTCAAATGCTGTTCCAGGATCAACAAGGATGTTGATTCAAGACCATGTTGTACTTGGTGAAATCACGGTCACCCTCAATATACTCAGACTTAAAAGACTTAATTTTCTTCAGTAGGTTTATAACTTTTCCTTTTGGTTTTGGGGTGATATGTAACTTTGTTCCTTAAGAACATGTGAGATTCACTCTATTTCCCATAAACACTGTAGATTACATATCATAAATAGCTCTTAGCTTCTAATTGAGGAACTGGTTGTTGTGTAGATTGTATGGTTTTCTTTACATGTCTTCTGCCACTCCTTGTCCTCCTCCTCATGAGTCTGTTTACTGCTCTGCACCTCCTTCAAGCTTATATAAATCTGCTTTTTCCTCTCCTGCTCCAGCCTCCTCAGCTCCTCCTCAGCCTTTCGCCTCTCCTCCAACTCCAGTTTCTGCGAAAGAACAAGCCTCAAGGTCAGTACAGTCCTAAACCATTTGCTTCCTCATTTGTTTAAAACAAAAGACGAGATGGGGAGCGTTTGCATTTGTGTGGCGGCAGTACCTTGAGCTCCTCCTCTGCTCTTTTCTGCTCCTTCTGCTGGATTTCCTGTTCTGACAACATAACCTGGTCCGGTTCGAGATACAGGCCAGAAAAGCGCTTCTCCAGCTCAACCTCTTTCTTAGCCCTGTACATTTATAAGAGAAAAGAACACAAAAATAGTTTTTGGAGGTCAATAACTATTCACAGAATTGAACAGGAAATAGTTGAAATAGTTCAACGAGAACATGCACACTAATATGAACGGTAAATTCCTTCACCAAGACATAAGTGGTCATGTTCACACATTGCTAAAAAGAAGTTCCTGGTGCTTACTGTCTAGTGCATACTCTTTAAAAAAGGTATGCAAAGTCAGACAAGCTTTTTTTGTGTTTTCCATGATATGAAAATCAGGCAGCTATCAATTTGTGTTGGATTTAAGCCAGTATTTTATACTGCGGTACTTTAATGTTGCACATCATAAGCAGTTGCTGTCAGTTACTGTCATTTACATCACACATATATTACACAGAAGTCTCTTTAGTTTTTCTCTGCACATGGACTTTTTACCCTTAGTTCAGTGCACTTATCTACAACGCATATTGCATCATGGAAATACTGGCCATTTGGTTTGTTTGCTCTGATAAACACCCAAACAGGCACTGATTATTTTAATCTTACACCAGAAATGCCTCTAAAAACAGCAACTGATATTAATTTTAACTTCTGTCCAATAGTCAAATTAAAAAGAACAACCTCATGAGGAGGAAGTGACATTAAGGACACACAGTATTAGCACACAAGCCCTGTGATGACATTCCTTTAAACTGGTGAAATATTTAACTAGAGTTGACTGAGTGGATTACTTTCTAGTTTATGCCAAGCAATACATTTTCAGAGTCAAAGAACAATTATTGAAATATTGCAGAGTTACATTTAGTAACAGGAAGTAAAAAAAAAAAAACTAAACTGAACTAAAGCTAAAAAGAAAAAATAAATTGAACCTACACAGTAAAAAGGTGAGCTGGATTTTAATGAGCCAGACATCCTAGAATTTCTGTGATGATGCAAGCTTGACAAAATTAGTAAAAATTAAACTAAAAGCTATATTCAAAATATAACATAAAAACTATCAAAATAATACCAAAATAATACTGAATTTCTCATTAGATTCTCATTAGTTTTTCCCTCCAGTATTAGATAAGAAAAATACTGTAGTACAATAATTGTTCATTTAAATCTGCATATCAGCATTAAAGGGGTCATCGGATTCCCATTTTCCACAAGTTGATATGATTCTTTAGGGTCTTAATGAAAAGTCTATAATATACTTTGGTTCTCAAAAATTCTCAATGGTTGTGTAAAACAACACCCTTTTTACCTTGTCAAAACCATCTCTGCAAAAATCATCCTGTTCTGGTCGAGGTTGCTTTAAATGTTAATGAGCTCTGCTCGCCCCGCCCCTCTCTTCTCTCTGTGGAGTGACGAGCCTGTTTACTTTAGCTGCGTTTAGCCGCGTTTAGCTGCTAAACTTGCTAACTAGCACATTATTAGGAAAGGTGATCGTAAAGATTCATAAAAAAAACCCTTATACTCACTTCTGCTGTAAGTGAAGCTGGATCACAAATGATTTGCGCGAACATAGAGAGATATATATATAGATCGGGAGGCGCATTCCCTTCACAAACAAACCTAATCCACTGCATCTTCAGCAGCTCAGATGTCGGGAGTAAATGATGACCACTATGTTCATTATTACATTCAGCAACACTACACCTCAATCGCTCAGTCTGAGATATTCTTGTCTAACTTTCATCCCTGCACCGGCATCAAAACAATGGAGGTCGGACTGTTATAGCTGATTTAAGGCGGGTCTGAGGTAAGACGCTCATGTCAATCAACTATCGTGGGAACGGCCTCTGTGGGTGTGACGCCACATCTGAGAATGGCTTGATTTGAAAAAGGGGATATTATTTTTACAGATGAATTAAAAAACCACTGCATGGATTTTTATCATTATAGGGTAGATTTGTACATACACTGACAACACACATTAATGTTCAAACAACATGAAAACTTTGCATCCGATGACCCCTTTAAAGGCAGTGCAATAAATAATAACATTATGTACAGCTATTCTATCATTTAAATAATATATAATTGTGATTGCATTACATCAATGAATCCGTGAGTATGACTGGTGCTGTTTTACCTGAGCTTCTCAGCCTCTATCTGGGCCTGCACGGCTGCTCTTTCGGCCATGATCTCGTCACAGATTTGATCGTAGGTTTTGTCATCAGAATGTTCTCCCATCACCCAAACCCACACATCATCATCTAGACCCTTCATCCACGACACAGCCTTTCCTGAAACTGCAATCAGCACACACATTTCACAACACTGAATGTCTAATATATATCCAAGAGTAGTTAAATATAGCAAAAAGCAATGCTGTGTTGATTCAAGAGGCTTCAAGAATAGTCTCACCCAAAATCACAAATGAGATCTCATTAGTCTCAACATGAATTGTTGTTTGCAATCAATTTTACTTCAATAATAGGACATATTGCTGAAGAAAAATAATGTAGGCTAGGACTAGATTATATTGATTGGGAATTGCCAGCATAAAAACACTGAATGAGGGACTTAATCATTTAACATTATGCAATAATGTTAGAGGAGGAATAAACTATTATATATCAGAGGAGCAGATTTCAGAGGAGGAACAAGCTATTATATTTTGACATTTCTGTTGCAGATTTACTACCTTTACTACCTAAGCTTTTGTTTAACCAAGTACAAGCTGGGTAAAATTCAGAAAGCCATACATTTCTGGTAATACATATGACAGACGATGAAGATTAAAAACCTTTTTTGACTTTCACACGTGCAGCTTCCTCCTTCTCCAGCTGTGCCTCTCTTTCTCTCCATCTCCTGATCTGTTCTTCTCTCATCTTAAAGAACAGAATCTGTTTCTGTTCCTCATTCAGCTCGGCCAGGAGCTCCGGCTCAATGTACATGTCAGTCAATATCTGCTGCAGCATCTTCACGCCTCAGTAAGGCAGGCCGACTCGACAGAGCTCAAAAACCTTCAGCAGATGGAATATCTCTCTTTTTGTCTCTGTGGGCTTGGACTGTGTGACAACAGTACCATTTAATGACACAAAAGAAGGAAAACAAAAGAAAGAATTTTTGGGTTTTGGTTCCTGTTGACTTTCATAGTATAGACCAAAAACAACAACAAACACACTGAGACATTTCTCAAAATATCTTCTTTTATGTTTCACAGAAGAAACTAATTCATACTAAGTAATGATGACATTTTTTTATTTTGAGTGTACTATTCATGCGTCACATTTACTTGTAACCATAATAACAACCATAATAGTTGCTAAAATATAAAAAAACATTAATGTAAAATATAAAACAAACAAAAAAATCTACAGGGGAAAACTACAGAGGAGTCTCTCAGTGTCGACACATTTGATAAAACTCAGAAACTTATGTCAGTACAGTCAGTATCAGTGCTGGAAAGGTTACTATGCAAATGTAATAGGTTACAGATTACAAGTTACATTTACAATGTAATAAGTAGTGTAACGATTTCAATTACTTTATTAAAGTAATGTAACTGATTACATCTAGTTACTTTTTGATCACTTTTCTAAATTTCTAATAATTGTTTTCAACTGTTAATCAATTTGAAATACTTAAAGCAGGTTTAACCTTACAGTAGTACTTAATAATGATTACTATCAGACTTTCAAAATATTTAATTGCTTGAATTAATATTATAAAAATTAAAAGCACAGCCACCACAAAAGACTCTAGCATATTTTGTTACTTTAAGATCATTCTGAGGTTAAATACTGATTTAAAATCATAAGATAGCTATGACAGGAAACACTGGCATTCTGAACACAATTAATGGTAAAAAATTAATTGAAAAAAGCATACAGATAAACCCAAATAGAAAATAAAACAGTTATCGGTTAAGCATGTGTCCTAGACACATGGGTATCCCGTATTTTAGAGCAGTCAGTGCAATTTGGGAAAGAAATCAATTAAATCTGTGTGTGTGCGTGTTTAAAAATATTCATTAGCATTTTCGCAAGTAAGCTTTATTGAATTACAATTATTATTTTTTTTCTCAGTAACTGTTTATTCTGTAATTAAATTACGTATCTCTGTTACCTATAGTTATTCCCAAACACCGGTAAACGAATGTAAACAAGGAACAGGAAGCACAAAAAGCCGTCAATCAATCAATGCCACATCAAAACTAGTCCTTCTGACACACGGACACACTGACCGCTGAAAGTAAGACTTCACACACACACACACACACACACACACACACACACACACACACACATTACTCACATTACTCGAGCGAGGATCAGTGCAGTACATCCGTGTTGTATCTACAAATATTCCAGATGCTCCTTTGCTGAACATGAAGCTTCATTTCTGTCAAAACACCTGAAACCTGTACAGAAAGGTAATTGTCGAGTGAAATCTGTGGTCATGTACACACCCTTAAACTCTTACAGTCCAAACCGAGTTCCCTCCTACAGTTGGTTCTTCCTCCAGCTACGTGTGAAAGACTCATTCATCTGCATGAAAGGTGCTTTATATGCAGCTGTTATATGTGCGTTTGTATTATCAGCGTTATTAGACCTGTGTGGGATCTCGTCAATACACATAACGCTGTCAATCACACATTTCTACTTCTTCAAGTACATTCTCTAATGTCATTCTGTGACATTAAACTAAGAAAAAAACAGGAAATATCGTAATTTACATAAATAGGGCGTGGCCATGTCGCACACATTAGGCTGTATTTTGTATATTGTTTATTACAGCATTGATTAACAGACTTTGAACTATCTTGATTTGTGAATGTTATGACAAACAACGTACACTAGGTGGCGCACTTGTCAAAGCCACTGAAACTGCACATGGTTCAAATTCTTAATGTGTGCCGTAAGAGGTGCCATTTCTAAAAAGTAGGGCATTTTCAAACTTTACCTTTCACACACAAAACAGAATGACAGTGACACAAACACTAAACACTGTTATTATACCAGTAAACCAACACTTCCGTGCTGTCTGCTGAAGATTTAAAAAATATTTAAAAGGTAGACTTAACAAATAGGCTAAGTAAAAATGGCTACCCACATGGCCTTCCAACACAGTGATTTAGCTGGCAACATGCTCATTTCTTAGGGGATGATGAAGCCTTCAATAAATATATCTTTTATTACAGTGAAACACACTCCAAAATGTTGGTGTTTGTGAAGTTCACATTAAATAAAGCAACAATTCTGTTATTTTTATATTAATGACAATCACCGCAGGCCATTGACCCTGCTGAAAGAAAAAAAAACAGCTAAAACCAGCCTAAGCTGGCTGGTTAAAGATGGAAATGGCTGGTTTTAGCTGGTCTCCCAACCTGAAGTGCGTTTCCCAAAAGCATCGTTAGCTAACTATGGTGGTAAGGTCCATGCGAACATAGTTGCTTTTGGGAAACGCATCCCTGGTTAAGCTGGTCAAGCTGGTTTTAGCTGGTTGGTTCAGCTGATCTCCCAGCCTAACTAGCTAAGGAGGTGACCAAAACCCCTCTAAAACCAGACTGCTGACCAGCTAAGACTGGGTGACCAAAAACATGAATTAAAAAAGTGAAAGATGATAAAATAGTCATGACTGATGTTTTTAGTGTACTTTAACTCACTCAAGTGGTTTGTAGAAATGAGTAAACAAAGTGATTCAAAGTAATTCATACCATAATAAAGATATGGTTAGCGGTTTTGGTTTGAATAGGTCTGGGTTCATATTATAACATACTTGTTATAATGACAGCTGTTCCTTAGCCTGACTCCAAAAAGCCATTTCCTGGAGGTTATTTCAACTATTTTAAAAAGAAACAGTGTGTTGACAAGTAACATGTCAAATTTGTAGCTCTCTATAACACATATTGAATGTATAAGCATATATTTTATGTCCTGTAACTGGTCGTTATTATGCATTTAAACATTTCTAAGAATCTTTTAATGTGTTTGCCATTCACTGGTTCTGCTGAGTCACAGGATTTTTTCATCCACAAATGTGACCCTGGACCACAAAACCAGTCGTAAGTAGAACGGGTATATATGCAGCAATAGCCAACAATACACTGTATGAGTCAAAAAAAAGGCTTTTATGCCAAGAATCATTAGGATATTAAGTAAAGCTCATGTTCCATGAGGATATTTTGTAACTTTCCTACCGTAAATATATCAAAACTTAATTTTCAATTAGTAACATACATTGCTAAGAACTTCATTTGGACAACTTTAAAGGCGATTTCCTCAATATTTAGATTTTTTTTGTACAGTACCCTCAGATTCCAGATTTTCAAATAGTTGTATATCCGCCAAATATTTTCCTGTTATAACAAACCATACATCAACTTAATTTATTCAGCTTTCAGATGATATATAAATTTCTGTTTCAAAAAATTGACCCTTATGACTGGTTTTATGGTCCAGGGTCACAAATATTACATGGCGTCTTTCAGTTAATGAGTTCATAAAAACAGCATGCAATTTTAAAAAAATTTTAAACATGCCACTTCGCGGGACGCTGCTGTCACTGCTCGAAATTTCATTGCAACTATCATAACTGTGTATACGTTTTTTTATCAGTGCTTTTGGCGGAAATATCTATATTTTTATATTCCTAATTAAATGTTAAGTTTAGTTTAAGCTATTATTTACAAAGAATTGCAACAGCCTGCGAATTATATAGAGCTACAAATGTAATCTTTAGTCATTTTGGAATTTTGACAAAACTCATCTGTTATGTTAGCAAGCTTGACAACTTGAAGAATTTGCAATAACAACGTAGAACACATCACAGAAAACCAAAGGTTGTAAGGCATTAAAACAGATATATAAGATCAACGAATGCAAACATTTCAGTGGCAGTGCATCTGGAATGAAATGGCAAGTGCCAACTGTAAACTCTTTTAAAACTGGTTAATGACCCTTGATCAGCTGAACACTGTAAATGCAACATCATTCAATCAATCAACATTTATATACTAAAATGAAATGGTTATTTTACACAGAAACCAAGCAACCTTTAAACACATTCATGATTTGAGTTTTACTTTATGCACTGCAACATAAATAAATGATGCAAATTATTGTGCTACTGTTTATCATATTTCCATTTGTTTCATTCATTTTATTTTATTAATTTTTTATTTATTTTATTATATTTTACATTTGTTTTATTTGAAACATCTTGTGGTTGACTATGTGTAGGTACAGTTACCCTATAGAGTATTTTGTCAGAGTCTGGGATTGTCATTAGTTTAAAAATCAATTTGAGTTGTTGCTCAAAAACCCAAACAGAGTGTTACACTATCAGTCTGACTGTTTAGCCACATTCGTACATTATTTCCACTATTTACCACAATGATCACATTTGTTCAGATATTTTTAAAAACACTATAATAAGTTTGCAATAGTATAAGTTTTGGGGAGAAGGCATTTCCTGCTTCATGCTGGAATGGAACTCTGTAATTTATCCATGTTTATATGATGCTGTGATAGTATCGCGCTGGGCTTCATGTGGCCTTGGATGTTAGATGTATCAGGGGTGTAATTAGTAGTGATCCATGATGGTTTACATATTTGGCCCGTTTGATGTCAGGAGTGTTGGGAGGTGCAGCGTTACAGCATGAGTCGATCTCTGGCTGATGTGTGCAGCAGATAGAGTTGGCTGAAGGGACAGCGAGGGCCTGATATCGCAGATAAACACCTTCCTACAGATCAGAGCTAATTCACAGTACTGGACTGCACAGAGTCATTCTGAAAGCTCAACTGCACTGAAGTTTGATGGCTGGAGTTTCTGGCAGTAGTGCTGACAGTGCTTATTGATTAAGCCTTATAAATCAGCTTCTTTAAAGCAGAGAACTGACAGTAACTGAGAATATATTTACAGTAGCTGCTGTCCCACTGCATATGGCTGTATGTAACCGTCTACTGTTTATATAGTGGGTGTCTTGAGCAGAGCAAATGGGCACTCATTCACAAAACAGTGCAGGCAATCACTGAAAACAGGGATTTTTCATGGCTGATTCCAATTGCTGATTTTTTTTACAAGCAGTTGGGCTGATTCCAATAACAACTGCTGTGTTTTTTTTAAGCAAGAGACAAGAAAGAATGAAAGAGTACATGAACAAGATGTTTATTTGCTCTATTACAGGCTAAACTGGCCATTTGAAATTAGAGGCAACCACCACATTTCATACTGTTCATCACTGGGCTTATAAACACTACTTTAATAAGCATTACATGGAAAGAAAATACCATCAAAACCATTTTGAAGACAGCTCCTTTCAGAGATGCTTTCTGCCCAAATAAAACAAAAAAAGGCCAGTTTTTCCATTGAATGTTTAGTGTAATTTTCTGATGTTGGAAGTTTAACTTCTCAGAGAGTCCAGTATATTTATTACATTTACATGTATTCATTTAGCAGATGCTTTTATCCAAAGTGACTTACAATTGGGAAATACATCAAGGGAATTATCTTAAAGAAGCAGATAGACACAAGAAGTGCTCGTAATGCCAAGTTTCAGGCATTGTTTAAGTAAGTACAAGCCAGACAGGAAAAAATGAAGTAAAGAGTAAAAGTTGGTCCCATTTTATATTAGGTGGCCTTAACTACTATGTACTTACATTTAATTGAACCATTTGGTATAATGCACTTATTGTGTTTTTACATTGTACTTATATTTAAAAAATCACCTATATGTGATTACATCTGCAATTAATTTCTGTAATTACATTTATACTGTTGACCCATCCCTTAAACCTTAACCCACCCTTAAACCTACCCGTATCCCACCTTAATAAAAGAAAAAGTGTTTTGTAATACAATATAATAACAAAAAGTACATTGTACTTATTTTTTGATGCAAGTACATAGTAGTTAAGGCCACCTAATATAAAGACCAAAATTATTATTATTTATTTATTATTATTATGATGAAAGAGATGTGTTTTCAGCTGTCGCTTGAAATTGAACCAGCATTCCACAATGCCCTTACCAGAGTTGCCAAGTTTTATGGAGCAATAAGCAACCTGGCTGAAATTAAGCGACCCCTGCTTTTGGGTGGTGGGGCATACAGTGGGTACGGAAAGTATTCAGACCCCCTTAAATTTTTCACTCTTTGTTATATTGCAGCCATTTACTAAAATCATTTAAGTTCATTTTTTCCCCTCATTAATGTACACACAGCACCCCATATTGACAGAAAAACACAGAATTGTTGACATTTTTGCAGATTTATTAAAAAAGAAAAACTGAAATATCACATGGTCCTAAGTATTCAGACCTTTTGCTGTGACACTCATATATTTAACTCAGGTGCTGTCCATTTCTTCTGATCATCCTTGAGATGGTTCTACACCTTCATCTGAGTCCAGCTGTGTTTGATTATACTGATTGGACTTGATTAGGAAAGCCACACACCTGTCTATATAAGACCTTACAGCTCACAGTGCATGTCAGAGCAAATGAGAATCATGAGGTCAAAGGAACTGCCTGAAGAGCTCAGAGACAGAATTGTGGCAAGGCACAGATCTGGCCAAGGTTACAAAAAAAAATCTGCTGCACTTAAGGTTCCTAAGAGCACAGTGGCCTCCGTAATCCTTAAATGGAAGACGTTTGGGACGACCAGAACCCTTCCTAGAGCTGGCCGTCCGGCCAAACTGAGCTGTCGGGGGAGAAGAGCCTTGGTGAGAGAGGTAAAGAAGAACCCAAAGATCACTGTGGCTGAGCACCAGAGATGCAGTCGGGAGATGGGAGAAAGTTTTAGAAAGTCAACCATCACCGCAGCCCTCCACCAGTCGGGGCTTTATGGCAGAGTGGCCCGACGGAAGCCTCTCCTCAGTGCTAGACACATGAAAGCCCGCATGGAGTTTGCTAAAAAACACCTGAAGGACTCCAAGATGGTGAGAAATAAGATTCTCTGGTCTGATGAGACCAAGATAGAACTTTTTGGCCTTAATTCTAAGCGGTATGTGTGGAGAAAACCAGGCACTGCTCATCACCTGTCCAATACAGTCCCAACAGTGAAGCATGGTGGTGGCAGCATCATGCTGTGGGGGTGTTTTTCAGCTGCAGGGACAGGACGACTGGTTGCAATCGAGGGAAAGATGAATGCGGCCAAGTACAGGGATATCCTGGACGAAAACCTTCTCCAGAGTGCTCAGGACCTCAGACTGGGCCGAAGGTTTACCTTCCAACAAGACAATGACCCTAAGCACACAGCTAAAATAACGAAGAAGTGGCTTCACAACAACTCTGTGACTGTTCTTGAATGGCCCAGCCAGAGCCCTGACTTAAACCCAATTGAGCATCTCTGGAGAGACCTAAAAATGGCTGTCCACCAACGTTTACCATCCAACCTGACAGAACTGGAGAGGATCTGCAAGGAGGAATGGCAGAGGATCCTCAAATCCAGGTATGAAAAACTTGTTGCATCTTTCCCAAAAAGACTCATGGCTGTATTAGATCAAAAGGGTGCTTCTACTAAATACTGAGCAAAGGGTCTGAATACTTAGGACCATGTGATATTTCAGTTTTTCTTTTTTAATAAATCTGCAAAAATGTCAACAATTCTGTGTTTTTCTGTCAATATGCAGTGCTGTATGTGCATTAATGAGGAAAAAAATGAACTTAAATGACTTTAGCAAATGGCTGCAATATAACAAAGAGTGAAAAATTTAAGCGGGTCTGAATACTTTCCGTACCCACTGTATGTGCACATAATGCAGTCTACATAGGGAGTCCCCTCAAAAGGGATTTTGTTCTAAGTTCGCTGTTATGTTCCACCCAAAACCTTAATCATATTTATTCCTTGAGCGGTTTCTAGTCCTATTCAGAAAGTCTCAGCACGTTATTGAATGCACTGAATCATGCACTGAATTAAAATTGTGATTTTATTGTCCTTAAAACTCATACGAAACATAACGTCTAGCCTCTTCCCCTGGCTATCTAAATAATATGCATTTTTTGTACATATTTGTAAGTATAATATGTGTGCATTGATGACTAAAAATGCAAGTGCAGCTCTGCCACACATAACAGCACCATTTGGGTGAGAAAGGGGAGAGTGCTTACTTGGCTCTATGAAACAGAGCATTGACTGCAATGGCATTGACAGACAGGGGAGCATCAAAACACAATGAATAAAAATAAAGCAGTCATACATTTTTGCATTTTGCATACATGGTTTATTATTATTATTATTATTATAGCTAAGAACATACAAAACCAGTGCCAGGGGCAAGAACAATTGAGTCATGTCTATTTTTCTGTCCCTAGCCTTTACGCAAATATTACTCTTGAAAAACACGTTAGGGTTGCAATTTTATCATGTTATAAAACAAACATGAAACAACAATATGTTCTTTGAACAATTACATCTTCTTGAGCTATCAGTGTGGCAATATTTGTTTTTTAATTAATTATGTCGAATTACAAGCAACACAGAACTGCTCGTCCCCACAGCAATGTACAGAGGGAAAGTGCTTTATTTTAAGTTTTTTCCTACCATTTAAAATACAGTGTCTTCATAACTATCAAATATATGATGTAAATGGCATTAAAAAAAAGCTAAATGCTGAATAAGTATTATAAAATATATAATGAAAGTAGTGGTCAAATAAGAGTGTTACTGTTATTGATTTATTTTTTGTTAGCAAGCCCAGTCCAAGAGAGAAAAAGTAACACATGATGTAACACGATTCATTATCCATTATCCATTATTTTTTAAAAGTAACATTCCCCAGAAGTGGCGGAGACAGATGGACATTGTCTATCAAAGTTAGCCCTTAAATTATGAACTGGGTTACATCAGAACCTTCTAGTTCAGAAAATGAGGACATTCTACTTTTGAAAAATTGTTTATTTTGAAATAAAAATCACACTGATGACATCACTTGCCTTCCTTCTTATTTTCTGAAGATCCATGAAGAAAGGCCCGTTACCTTCCTTATGGAAGTGCACAGAAAGATACAAAAAATCATTAAGCTGTCATTTATGTGTATTCATAAAGTCAAAGGTAATCTACTAATGTGGTCTAAAAAGAAAAAGAACATTTTAAGACATCTTGCCATACCAAAAGTGGACTATTCTGTAAAATGACCCAATTAAAAATGAATTTTGTCCTATGAGTGCCAATAAGAAGCCTAAATACGCACAAACACCATGACTGCCCAAATCTTAAATTTTGTGAGAAAATTTGCTTATAATAAGTGGATTTGGCAGCTCTGGCCTTTATCAATGGCCATGAGTGGGCGCGGATACCAGTTTGTCTGACCAGTTAAGTGGCGATAAAGTAAAAGCGTTTGGGAAGCCTGGATTTAATACTACATTTATGAAGTCCACTAGTTTAATCATAAAGTCATAGACATTACTGCTCATAGACACTATGCACGTACACAATTGCTTGTCCAAAACATGGTGCTTAACAAAACACAGCAATGGACTGTGGATTGGTATGTTTTTTTTTCCCTAGCCACAGTCATCTTTGTTTTGCTCACTTGGGGTTTAAACCCTAACCATTATCCAAATAATCTTCTTTCTTCCAGTGGAAGTTTATATATGAGCAACTGCTCCATGTCACAACCTTTCAACAGAGCGCTGGGTCACATTATTGAGTTCAAGCAGAAGGGAAGTAAGGTCAAAGCTGTTGACATAACTAACTGCTTTAGATCTCAGGGAGCGACTGGAAGAGACGGCGGTTTCTCAGCGACTGAATGGATCCTCTGTGTGTGATCTGAGAGACCTCAATGTCAGACTCAGCTGTCCCTGACACCCTTAAAGAATGAGTGCTTGTGTCTGTGTCCAAACAGAAAGTGTTTTAAATAGTGAGCGTTTTGTTATTATGAGAAGACGTTCGTTGCACAAACGCTGCTTATTCTTCACAGGTCAAAATAATTTTGTGCAGTCACAGATTTTACAGTTAGATTTTGTGCAGGAACAGAAAAGGATTCTTGGCCATATAAAGTGTTTAATAGGCAAACACGTGTTCTGAGCCACACAGTTCAGTCCATCCATAGTTGCAGTATTATACTGGTAAACTTTTTTTTTACTGATAGTGATATAAAGAACTGCAATAAGACAGCTGCATATTTTGTCAGTGACTTGGAAACAGCGTGAAACATTAAAATTGCTGGGCATCAGAAAAAACACTGAGCATTTGCTAAAGTCAGCAGTGTCCTATCTGGAACAGAGCGAATGTGTGATAACAGGTGCATTATGTAAATGTATTATCACCAGAACTAGTTCAAGTAATGAGTCCTGATGCTCTTTTCACAGCTCAATCACTGATTGACCCATTTCTTTATTTTAAGACAGTCTGTTTCTCAAATAATCTTCGGCCTCATATCTGTTGCAGGTTAATTTCAAAAGTAGAATGTCCTCATTTTCTGAACTAAAAGGTTCTGATGTAACCCATTTCATAATTTAAGGGCTAACTTTGATAGACAATGTCCATCTGTCTTTGCCAGTTCTGGGGAAAGTTACTTTTAAAAGTAATGCATTACAATGTTGCATTACTCCTAAAAAAAGTAACTAATTGTGTTACATCATGTGCTACTTTTTCTCTCTTGGACTGGGCTTGCTAACAAAATAAATCAATAACAGTAACACTCTTATTTGAGCAATAAATCAAAAGAAACATGTCATTTTTGCGTATTCATATGGTTGAATTGGACCATCAAATGTCAGCAGTGAGATTAAATACATAAACCATACTTGTGTGATTTAACAGGTTTGTGGAATATTCTGAGTTTTCAGGTAACATGCTTTATTTCAGTGTGCTTCTACTGCATACATAAAAGTATGCAAATACTTGTGCTAAGCATGTATCTTGAATCTCCCATATGAGCACATAGCTAGAACACCTTTAAATGATTTAACATGAACAGATAGACAGGAAGCTTCATCATGAGTACCACATGTAAGTAAAATAGTCGCGTTATAGTCTTATAATACTTTCTGTTATATGTTAAACTTGATGACTTAGCGGACAGAAGACATACGTTAATGATCTGAACTGACTCTGCAGCTCTACTAAAGATTTTGCTCTACAAACCCTGCTGAAAATAAATAAAAAAACAATAACAGAAAATTCTAATGGTTTCCACTACAAATACCATTACAAACCATCAACTTTTAATCATTAAAACCATTAAAAATGGTTTTCTGTAGTGTGTTTTGGGACATATTCTATTAGGATTTATTGATTTTTACCAAGCCACCAATAGAAGGTGACCAATTACCAGTAAAGTCCAACAGGGTCCATTACAGTTTCCATTAAGTCCCATTATAACCATTAAAACCATTACAGATTTTTGTGATGGTGTCTATTGTATTTTTTTCAGCAGGGAAATGTTTTTTACAAGACAACATGGATGCAGGTATGATAGCTTTGATCGAATGTTGAAAATGAGCTTTGTCTGCTGTTATATACATCACACTGACGTAGGTTTTACAAGTGTTTTGGATTTAAAAATTTAAGATGTCCAGCACTCTGTCTTGCATTTCCATTGTGTTTTCATTTATATTGAATATAGATATTTTGCAGGACTGACTTTCCCCTTTCATTTTAGCAGACATTTCCTGGACGTTTGATTTTAATAACAGGGGTGTCATGACTTTGGCAGGAGTTGGCAACCGTGAAAACTCCCTGCATTTGTGTCTAGTCCATCAGGTTTGGGCTTTACAATGGAGCAGTAATGAGTTATGACTTATGCTGATGTATTCTGTATGGTGCCAGCCAAGCAAATGTCTTACTCTAATAACTGTTTCTCAGAACTTCCCTCTGTTTTAATAATGTTCCTACATAATGTAGCTGTGGTAGAGAATTTCACAGTGCAAAAATCCCAACCCTGCTTCTGGAGGACTACTGTACCTTCCTGCTGACTTCCTTTCCAGGAACTCCCTACTCCAACACACCTGCCTGTGTTTTTCAAGTGATCCTGAAGACCTTGATTAGCTGGTTCAGGTGTGTTTGATTGTTTGGAGCTGAACTTTGTAGGAAGCTAGCGCTCTGGGAACAGGTTTGGCCTTCCATGTTTTAAAGGGATTTTAACTGCTCCTCATTGAATTGTGACTCACCTCAGTGCTGCAGGGATGACATTTTTCTGAAACGAGTTGGCCTTTTAGTACTTACAGTTCCCTTGTTCTAAAATCAGTACGTTTTTTGGAATGGATTTTAGGTAAAATGCCAAAATCCGGGCAAACACTGTGCGATTTCAGCAATGTTTTTGTCAAACACCGACTCTCACTGTACGAGTAAATTGCATGCGACGTAAAGCCAAAGTGTCAGAAAATTGTTGCAGTTGCAAATGTTTTGGTACTCACATGTGTGTTGTTGTTTTTTGTTTGCTTTGGAACAACACACACACACAAATGCACTTGACAAAATTATTGGCACCCTTAGATAGATTTCATGATACCGTTCACACAGTCAAGGCATCCAGTGCCAGAAGCAGCAAAGCAACCCCAAAACATCTTTGAACCTCCACCATGTTTGACTGTAGGGACTGTGTTCTTTTCTTTGAAGGCCTCATTTCTTTTTCTGTAAATAGTGCCATGATGTTCTTTACCAAAAGCTCTATGTTTTTCTCATCTGTCCACAGTACATTCTCCCAGAAGGATTGTGGTTTTGCCACGTACGTTTTGGCAAACTGCAGTCTTGCTTTTTTATGCCTTTGTGTCAGTAGTGGTGTCCTCCTGGGTCTCCTACCATAGCGTCCCTTTTCATTGATGGTGACAGATAGTGCGAGCTGACACTGTTGTACCCTGTGTCTGCAGATCAGCATGAATTTGTTTGGAAGTTAATCAGTGTTCTTTATCCACCATTCAGTTGTAATTTTTCATTAATTTTTTCTTCCGTCCATGTCCAGGGAGGTTAGCTACATGCCGTGGGCTGTAAACCTCTTGATAATATTGTGCACAGTGGACACAGGAACAATAAGATCTCTGGAGATGGACTTGAAGCCTTGAGACTGTCCATGTTTTTCCACAATTTTTTCTCTCAGATCCACAGACAGCTGTTTACACTTCTTTCTTTTCTCCACGCTCAGTGTGACACACAACACAAAGGTTGAGTCAACTTTTCTCCATTTTAATTGGTTGCAAGTGTGATTACTATATTACATGTTACTTGCCACAGGTGTTTCTAAATACAAATTAGAGGAGCATCACATGCTTGAAAAGCAATTATTTCTTACAATTTTGACAAGGTGCCAATCATTTTGTCCAGTCCATTTTTGAGTTCTGTGTGAAATCAAGTTTGACTTTTCTTATCTTTTTTTTGTGTTGTTGCAGTGCAAACAAAAACAATAAGCATGTGAGTACCAAAACATTTGCAACTGGAACAATTTTCTGAGAGAAGTGTTGCATTTTCTGACAGAATTGCAAGGGTGCCAATTTTTTTGGCCATGACTATATAACTTGCCAATTTAAAATTCAAGCACAAAAAGAGTTTAATTCAGCACCCGCATGCTGTGTTCTGTGCACACACATACCACTTTTCCACTGGGGCTGTTGCCGGAGCAAAATTATTTGAAAAACTGCTGGTTGTGTCTTAAGTGAACATAAACAGTTGAGAAAGAAATTGGATATGTATCTCTTTATATTGGATCCATGCATTGTCTCTCATAGTTGCCATGCCTGATTTACTAGCTGCTGTGATTATATTTTTTTGTACAAATTAGACCATTTCAAACAGGACCCACAGGTATAACCTGCACCGGATCCTGCAAACTGATAACCTACATAAAGCTTGTTCTGGCATTTACCCAAATGCTGGGTTCAAAGTCCATTGGATCATTTTATTGGGTTATTTTTAATATTTGTACCCAGGTCAGCTCAGGTAAAAACTCTCGCTGCTGGGTTGTTGTTTTTTTCTACCTAGTCACTGGGTTAAGCCTGTCTCTAATGAGACAACCCAGCAGCTGAGTTACAGTCAGAGCGCGGGCTTTTTGAGTGCTCTGCGGATTAAATGGATTTTATTTGTTATTGTACTGAATTTAATTTAGTTTGATATTAAAATATATTCTCTAATGTCAGTACTGTTTGTTTATGGGCAGTTTTTGGAGTCAGCCATGGCATCTCTTAACTACGAGTGAAACGCGAGGCCGCGGTCTGAAGTTTGCAGTTACCCTGGCGAACAGCAGCCTTTTACCAGCTCAGATTTCGGCAACAAACTGGCAGAAGAATTACTATTATTTTGGTAAAAGCAATTACAGAGAAGTGTTAAATACTCTAATATTGACATTATCTTTTAAATGTTACATTTTTTATGTATTAAATGCTTGTTAAACGAGTTTAAATGTATGTAATATTGTAAACTATGCTGTATTCACCCAAATAAATTCAACTTGTCTTGTATTTAGTGCAACAGGGATGATGTGAACCTCTGAGTTGGCTTATAAAAATACATCATCACTGCACCACTTGATTCACTGAGTCTAATAAATTATGTTCAAATTATTCTTCTTTGAAATAAACCATAGGCCTATCTCCAGCTGAATGTATGTGACAAATCCAGTTTTTAATCAATACAGTTTGGGTGGACCAGCTATTAATCTGGGTGGAGCAGTGCCACCCTTGCTCTTATGATCCTGGGACTTGTCCTTTGTGAAATTTGAGCTTTTCAGAGGCCCTCGCACCCAACTTAGAGAGATTAGCCTCTTTCACAGGAAATAGGAGATCATCATCATGGTAAGACTTCCTTCCTCTGCATCCAGCTGCAGTCACCCTCCAGGGCCCATCAGCGCCAGTCTCCTACCAGCCCACGGAAAGAGGACCCTCAGTTTTATCATCTGGAGAGCCAGAGAGCCTCTGCCAGGGGTCACCTAGACCCGTCTGTTCCAGCAGGTGTGCAAAAATATTAAAATATTAGGAATAATTGTACTGACACTTACAACCCCATTGTATAGGATTACTGCACCGTTTAAGAAGAAGCCACAGCTCCTCACTGAGAATCGAAATCAGGACAGCTGTTGCAGTTGACACTAGATGGGACAGAATTCCCTAATTGGATTTTACGTCGAGGGAATTCTGAAATCATGAGCCAGATGAGTCCTTCTGCTTCACAGGGAAACTCTTCCCCACCGGTGGACCCCAAACTCACTTCAGCTGCCAAAGTGAGCTTCCTCCATCCAGGAGCAGGATCGGACACTAACGTCAGGATTCCAGGGATCAAGCCTAAGCTGAGCCCGAAGCCTCTTGTTCTTCCACCAGTTCCTGCGATTCCAGTCGTAGCCCCCAGCAAGCCGCGGCAGCCTCACACGAGCTGGGTGCACAGCGCCAAACAGAAAGAGGAAGCTGATGCACAGAGCAGAGCAAAAGAGAGCCGGAGAACTGAAAGGACGTCCTTTCTGTCTGCTGTCATCGAGCGGACCTCAAAGCTGTATGGATACACACCTGCGCTACATCCGAGCTCCTCCAGGGAGACACCTGCCATGGAGCCTGCTGATATGACATCACATCTCAATAAGGACAGCGCTGAGACTTCAACATTGATGGCAGAAGCACAGCCTATTGCAACACAGAAAGCCATGGTCCCAATGGCCAGACTTAGATCTGCAGTTCCTGTGAAGGTATTTGTGCGTTTTTCACTACGCTGGAAATTTATTTGTTGTTTATATCTGATGGGTTTACATTTATGTTGTTTCATGAAGTTGATTTATTACACATAACTCATTCTGAGTGATTTGCTTGTCTCGGTCTAGTCTGATCGGTGCTGTTTTAGACTGATTTGAAGAGAGCTTCTTTGGGATTTGAGCATGTTGGATATTGTTTGTCTCTCCACCCAGATGGGCTGATTACAGCTGGTATCTGAATCCCATCTTTGCCATACCTCACATTAAATGGACTAGAACCAATTTTCATCTTCCTACTTTAATTTTTAAGAGATGGAGAACTGTACAATGGCCCTGAAACCTATTTGGATATTTAATTCATACTTTAAATGAGCGAATGTAAATGTATGGAGAAAATATTAAGATGAGTGTCAATTATTATAGAGAAGGATGATAGTGTTTGTACGGTTTGTGGTCATTTTGCTAAGACACTTGGGTGAACTTGAGTGGCTCTTTATACATACACAGAGAATCACCGTTGATTAAGTATTTATTTGTCAGACCACTTATCTTGAAATTTTGTTTTCTAATGTTATGACTTAGAGTCAGCATATTTTTTTGGGCCACTAAATTCTTCGTTTAGATTCTCACGTTCTTAAAATGCAGTGGATAAAATAATATTCATGATAGTGAAATGTTCTGTTTTTTTAACATACATCAAAGATCCTTTCTTACCAAAGCAACACAACAAATTACCGTAAAGGAAAATAACTAGAGACACAAAAAAGTTGTGATCAGCCAAATACTGATCATTATTAAACACAATTATACAGTCACTTTTATCCAGCAACACATAGTGCATTTAAAGTATTCATGTAATCAACATGCTCTTCCAGTATATAGAAACTATTATCGCTGTAGTTTGGGGATCTTCAATGTTAAATTTAGTAATATCAAACCAGTGTTGTTAAAATAAATGTTAGCGTAATGATATTCAGTATAGTGCACAATTGTGAATGTGACACTTGCCTTTATAACTGCTCCGTAATCAAGAATTTAATTTTAAATTTCAGATAAAATAGGGCCAGCAAATTTGCTATGTCTCTGTTAATGAAAATAGTCTTCAAATATACTAAAGCATCAGGCTTTGAATGTCCCAGAGCATCACACCGATTGGAAATGAGTTGTGAATGGAAGACTGTCATCATAAAACTTCATAACTTACATTTTACCAAGGGATAGAGCTGGAAGTATAAAACCAGGATGTTGAACTTTGGGCCTTTTTGATAATTACAAGTTTGTACTTGAACCTCCTTTTCATATACCTGCATTTAATTATTTAGCAGACACTTTCGTCCAAAGTGACGTACAAACATGGATCATCGTGTCATCGTGCCAGCAATGTATTTGCAGTACTCAAGTTTCACATGCCCAATCAATTTGTATATATATTTATTTATATTGAAAATAGTTTTATATTAAATAAATATTATTATTTGTTTGTATATACTTAATATATAACTTTTAACATTATTTTATGTTCAGAATGTCATATTTTTTAATACAGTCATTACAATATTTTAGCCATGCATCTGTCAGAAGTGTGACTACATGAGATCTAGTAAAAACCTTTTTTAAACATATTTTTTATGTCAGTGCATAAGCAAAGTCAAACCATTTTTATAGGTATATTGCACTTTTTATAATACATGTTGTCTTAAATACCTGAAAAAAAAACATAATAAAAAAAGGCAAATAAAACTTTTATCGACCACAATGTTTTATTTATATGTAGTAATACATTTTTATCATTATTGTTTGTTAATATATTGTTATACAATAGATATAGACAAATATTATCACATTGGTCACGCCCCTAAACAGTTGGTATCACAGAAAAGCCCCGGATATCCTCATGAAGATTTAAAATCTGGGTTTAAAACAGTGTCATGCATGATGACGTCTGAGATATGAACAGGGAAAGCATGTGCGCGCACGCACTCACTCCGACAGGACTGTACCAACTGACAGTAGACTGAGGGGGACGTGAAACGACAAGACACACACACGCGCACACACACACCGCTGCTCTTATAATGAGCTGAAGTAAATCACAGTGATGCTCTACATCCTGTTTTAAATGACTGTTGGTGAATATAAACCATTCTATCGGTGAGTTTCATTATTTGATGTTGTTTCATTCAGTGTTTTTGCGCTATTTCCCAGTAACTCGATTCACGCGCTTTCACTTCTGCAACAATTTCTGTTTGTGTTTCACACATTCAGTTTCAATTTGAGTGATTTTATACACGATTTTACGTGTTTGACGGAAAACACACTTTAAACATGTTTCGTGTTTATTTTTGTAGCTAGAGTGCTCGTTCACATCTAGTAGTGAAGCTAACAGACTTTAGCACACAAGAGGAAAAATGAGTGAAAACAAATAAATGAGATTCAGACAGTGATGATGATGATGATGATGATGATGAGATAATGATGATGAAGAGAACATGGTGCGATTCTTCTTATTTCTACTGCTTTTTTGGCTACGTCTTCATTCGGGACGGAGCTTTATTGTTGTTTTGTGGCTAGCCAGATGGATGATGATTTGATGTGATGATGCTTTGCGTTTGACCTGAATGCATGTAATAACAGTGTAACTACTAGTGTAATAACAGTACTAATAGTGTAAATTAAACCAGAAAAAGCTGAAGTAGCAGTGCTGAGTTACCATAGACCCTCAATGCAAACATCACTGTTCAGGCTTTGTGTTCATTGTCTGCTGATGTTTGATCAAACCAGCCAATCAGCCGTGTGATTCACTGATATTTGGTCCTGGAAGCTTTGCTTGCAAAGCTACAGTACTGTCATGTGTTATTTCAGCTTCAGTCCTGAGGTTTAGTATTTTGGCACAGTGGTTATATTTTGGATGAAATCAACCATTTGTTCATTAACCACTGTGAGACGTCGTGCCACTAGACTTGAACGTGAAAGGTGTTGTTATCTTGGAAAAGAAAGATTTGATCTGAACAGCAGCATTATGTTCTTATGAAACATTCCATGATATTAAAGTTTTCTCGTGCACATGGTACAATTGTAATGCTTTTATTTATTTATTTTTGGAAATGTGCAATGGCAGATAGAGCTGTCACTTGATCAGTTGGGCTTTGTTGATCATGCACAGATTCATGGCTTGCAGAGATTAATCAAAATACAATGTCTCACTAAACAAGTCAAATATCTAAACAACTGAACATGATTGAATATCTATGAGAAACTGAACATTAAATGCTAAATTGTTCTCCGATTATGCTTACTGCTATGGTTAAAAATGTTAAAGATTTTGTGCCTTTAAAAGTAGATTTTTGATAGTAAGGTAAGCGTTTCTGAATTTATACCAGTCGTGTCATTATTTTGTACAAAAAAGTTTCCATTTGTTAACATTAGTTAACTACATTAGTGAGCATGAACTAATAACAAAATGTGTCCTTTTCCAAAAATTTAAATGTATGCAAATTGTATAATATCCAAGGTACACATTTCTAGTAATTGTGCAGTTAATCCTCATATTTTATTTTCAGAAAGTTTTTTTTGTCCTTTCCCCAGATTTTTCACTACCGAAACACAGTAATATATAATTGGATTAAATGAACCTATTAAGATTTTGCTTATATCTAGATTGTGTGTATATATATATATATATATATACTTTTAAAAACAATAAAATACAAAAATTATTTCAATATCATTTTCATGAGTTGAATTTTAGGGGTTAGGGTTCGGGACAGCCACCTCCCAATTGAAAGTACCCAATAAATGATGATTTTATATATATTAAGCTTACTAATATTTCAAATATTTTTGTGGGTTTCAATAGATAATAGAAGGATCATAATAAACATGTAAGATTGAATACTTTACTGCTTTTTAATACTAACTGTCATGGCCAAAAATATTGGCACCCTTGCAATTCTGTCAGAAAATGCAACCCTTCTCTCAGAAAATTGTTGCAGTTGCAAATGTTTTGGTACTCACATGTTTATTTTTTTGTTTGCATTGGAGCATCACACACACACACAAAATTATTGGCACACTTAACATAATATTTGGTAGCACCTCTTTGGAAAAAATAACTGAAATCAAAAGCTTCTTTTTTTTTTCACATTAGTTAACTACATTAGTGAGCATGAACTAATAACAAAAATACTTCTAAAGCTGAACTTACAGAACAGTTGTATTTTTATTAACTAATGTTAACAAAGATGAATAAATATTGTAACAAATGCATTGTTCATTGTTAGTTAATGCTAGTACAGCATTAACTGACATTACCTAATGAGAGCTTATTGAGAAGTGTTACCAAAAATCTGTATTGCTGCGTACTCCTTCAAGGGCTTTGCGGACTGTTTTGGTTTTTAGTGATTTAAGCATACTGTAAAGTATGCTAAACTGAGTAAAAATGAATATTCTTTATATTGGTGGATTTATCAAACCAAACCAATATTTGTGTGAAAAGACAAGAAGATGTAAGCACTGGAGTTGAGCATGTGGGCCTGCTCATGTAGTATTGCCACAGTACTTTTACCAAAATATTGGGCAAGCTTTTTCTGTGTCAGAGGAACTGAGGGTTTGTACTGTCTTGCATCATGGTCTCTGGTTGCATGCCACAGTTTTTTCTTGACATATCGGTCATTTAGCAGTTGTTTTCTCATCTGCAAGCCACTGACAGCATCCTCATAAGAGGACGGACCCCATGGAGTAAGCTGAAGTTTGATGTCTTGCTCAGGGCACAGTGGTGATTGACGAGCTCAATAACTCTGCAGTCGGGCAGCATGATTATGACAAAAATCATAATACTTGATTATTTCCCTTGACATTGCAATTACGATTTAATCATTTGGATGAATTGACAGCAACAGCAGCAACTGCATGTCAAATTTTTAGACTGAGAACTTTATTCCTGAATGAATTATGATCTGTTTTAAACATCAGCTAGCTATCAGCTATCCATCACATTGGCCCTGTTTGAGCAGCATGAAAAACAAAACTGTTATTTAAATTTTTTATGAATCGAATAAGCAAGAAATTACACTATGCTAGAATATTCTGAAAAGCTAGACTGATGTCTGGTTCACCAGTGCTGTTGCATTACCGTATGCCATCCGTGTGCAGCCAGGTTTTTTGGTTCATGTGTATTTGTGTGTGTGGACAGCAATGCATATGTGAGTGATTGGACTCTCAAATAAGAGTCCACTAGGTAGTGTGCATGCGCATGCTTAACAGAACAGAGTAGAATGTGGAAAACAATACCCGGCCCTTAATTGTACGGTCCAAAACTTAAGTTTGTGAGTCAGCCTTTGTGGGGTTTTGAACATTTGATCTTCGGGTTGCTGACTCTTTAGCTATTAAAATACCATCATCGCCCTTTAATCGAATAATGATGCATGTCATTGTTATAACAGCTGTATGAAATAGTGCTTAGACATCAGCCTTTTTTCATGCACTTACTGGTATTTATGTGGTCATTGGCAGTGGGTTTATTCTCTCAGGAAATATTTCCACCTTTTTCTCAACAAATGTTTCCAGCATTTTTCCTTAATGTGAGGTCTTCAGAGCATTTTGACTTTAAGGATCTTCAATGACTTATTGCTTTTTAGTGATGATCTTGTTGTCTTTCATCTGCATTTGTGAAGCCAGACATAAGTATCCCATTCACTGGGGTTGACTTTGCTGTCAGAAAATGATTCATGCTGAAATTGCATTATTAATACAGTTCTAAACACTTGGTGAGTAGTATAGCTGATTAAAGAGCACAATTTGTACACGATTTTGTGTTGGCTGACCATTACATGTCACAAAAAACAACCCACTGATTGAATGGTCATACATGTTGTGTTGTTAAATTTAAAGACTAGTAAAGTAAAGCATATAAGTTGACTGTCAATGTATTATAAGGTCAAGTGTCTGAAAATAGGGGGTTTACAGAGATAAAATGAGTAGTGTTTTCACACAGTCATGTGATCTCTGCTTGGCAACCTCCACTGTAAACAAACACAAGTGCTACTCATTTCTTTAGGGGAATTTTTGCACCTTGAAGTAATAATTAGTTTGCTAATAATAAGACTGTGGGTAGTTCTACATGAAGTGCTTTTGCTATTTAAAGTTTGTATGTAGGGTGACGTACCATTATGGACCTTTCTACAGAATTAGTCTAAAGTTGGCTGGTTGTCTCTAAGGTTGTATTTCCAAAAATTTGTATGTATGCAAATTATAAAATATCCAAGGTCCACATTTCTAGTAATTGTGCAGTTAATCCCCATATTTTATTTTTAAAGAGTTTTTTGTCCTTTCACCAAATTTGCCACTACCGAAACGTATCGAAAAGTAATATATGATTTAATTGAATGGACCTATTTAGATTTTGCTTACATCTAGTTTGTAAATATATATATATATATATATATATGTATATGTATTTGTTATTTTATTAACACATTTTCAAAGGTAAATACAGTAATGCTTTGGTAGCAATCACATCACATTACAGAATTTTAACTTGCATACTAAACACTACTAAAACATACTAAAATACAAAACAATTCCATAAATGTAAAAAAAAAAAAAATGTATTTCCCCCAAATATGAGGATTATTTATTCCCTTTTTTTCACTAATGAAACAATGATGACGTTTTGGTAGTGACCATTTTATGGGATAACACCCAAAAAACAAAGATGTCACTATAACGAAACTCCACCGAATGTTTTGGTAGTGACTTTTTCGGTAGTGACAATTTTAGATACTTTTAAAGCTAGCTCAAGGTGCTAATAAGCACATGGTTAGCTACCACAGTACTGAAAAGTGGTATATGCATAAAAACTAAATGTTATGGAATAACTCTCAAAAAAGTGTGTTTAACTGCAGAAAAAGGTGTTTGGTAGTGGCGTTCCTTAAAGTTACACAGATTTTATTAGACTTCTGAACACAATTATCTCAAAATGATGAGACCTATCCACTCACACCATGTAGCTGTGAGAGAGGGGGCACGGGAATATTTCCTGATCATAAATGTGTGGGTTTAGTTAAAATCAGTTTTGGAAAACATGTTTCGGTAGTGACATGAAAAATGCGGGACACTTTTTTTTCAGTTTCATAATTTACAAAGAAAATATAAAATAACTTTAAAAAAAAAAAAAAAAAAAAATCTAAAGATACTAAAAGAATCTAAAAGAAAACAACAAGATGCTTTTTAATACTTACAGTCATGGCCAAAAATATGTCAGAAATGAAAATGCAGTCAGAAAATGTAACCCTTCTCTCAGAAAAAATGTTGCAGTTGCAAATGCTTTGGTACTCACTTGTTTATTTTTTTGTTTGCATTGGAGCAACACAAAAAACAGAGAAGAAAAGTCAAATCTGATACAATAGCACAGAGAACCCCAAAAAATGCACTGGACAAAATTATTGGCACCCTTAATATTTGGTAGCACCCCTTTGAAAAAAATAACTGAAATCAGTCGCTTCCTGTAACCATGAATGAGTTTCTTACACCTCTCTGCTGGAATTATGGAGCACTCTTCTTTTGCAAACTGCTCCAGGTCATTCAGATTTGAAGGATGTCTTCTCCCAGCTGCTGTTTTGAGATCTCTCCACAGGTGCTCTATGGGATTCAGATCTGGACTCATTGCTGGCCATTTCACAACTCCAGCACTTTGTTTGTAACTATTTCTGAGTGCTTTTTGAAGTGTGTTTTGGGTCATTGTCCTGCTGGAAGGTCCATGACCTCTGGTGGAGATGCAGCTTTCTGACACTGGCCACTACGTTGCGCCTCAAAATTCTCACACAGTCAAGGCATCCAGTGCCAGAAGCAGCAAAGCAACCCCAAAACATCTTTGAACCTCCACCATGTTTGACTGTAGGGACTGTGTTCTTTTCTTTGAAGGACTCATTTCTTTTTCTGTAAACAGTGCCATGATGTCCTTTACCAAAAAGCTCTACTTTTGTCTCGTCTGTTCACAGTACATTCTCACAGAAGGATTGTGGTTTTGTCACAAAGGTTTCGGCAAACTCTAGTCTTGCTTTTTTATGCCTTTGTGTCAGCAGTGGTCTTCTACCATAGCGTCCCTTTTCATTCCGATGGCGACGGATAGTGCAAGCTGACACTGTTGTATTCTGTGTCTGCAGATCAGCTTGAACTTGTTTGGAAGTTAATCAGGGTTCTTTATCCACCATTCAAACAATCCTTCATTGTAATTTTTCAGTAATTTTGCTTTTTCTGTTCAGGGAAGTTAGCTACAGTGTCATGGGCTGTAAACCTCTTGACAAGGTGCCAATAATTTTGTCCAGTCCATTTTTGAGTTCTTTGTGAAATTGTATCAAGTTTGACTTTTTTTCTTTAGTTTTCTTTTGTGTTGTTGCAGTGCAAACAAAAACAATAAGCATGTGAATACCAAAACATTTGCAATTGGAACAATTTTCTGAGAGAAGTGTTGCATTTTATGACAGAATTGCAAGGGTGCCAATATTTTTGGCCATGACTAAATTATTTTTAAATGTGTATTTTGGTTGTGGGACAGCAGTTTGCATCAATTCTGTATAACGGCACTGGATATTTGTATTTAAAAATTAATTTGTCACACCAACTGACTATTTATATTATATTTTAAGAGGTAAAGATGATTAAAAAAGCTTTAAAGAAATTGTAAATAGTTTCAGGACCTAAAATGTACATTTGACGCAATAAATTAACAGTCAACATACGCTTTGCTAGATTATATTTGATGTCAGATAAAACTCTTAACTCTGATGACATAAAGGGTGAAGTTTTGCTTGAGTTGGTGATCACAACACTTATTTTAATTGTATTTTGATGGTAAATTCCTGTAGGATGTTGTACCATTTTCAATGAAGTGGAAACATGAACTGGGTTCTGCTGTAGCTTTTAAACATGCTCAGAAATAGTGTTACTCCTCTGTTTTCTTGGAATAATTATCACGTTAGAAGACTAAAGATCACAGGCTGACATGCTGTCTGTGAGCCTTAAATACCCTGTTTTACCTTGAGGGCAAACCTCAGACCGCTCGTGAAAAATCTGGATCGTCAGAATTGGTTCATCTTCATGGTTGTTCCAAGTTCGACTCCATTTTGTGACCACCTTGTCTTAAAATAACCAGATAATGATTTGGGTGGCCAGACAGGCTGTATAACGTCAGTGTTCCTCAAGTCTTTTAGTTTTAAAATGCATTTGTTTCATGTTTTCCTTCATCTCCATGAGTAGGCCTGTTCCAGGAATGATAATGAACGCTGTGGTTTAAGGAGGAGCACACTGGATGTGGCAGGTGGATGACATAAGCGTCCTAAAATTCAGCATATTTTTTTCTATGAAAGTATGCAGTGCCACCACCATTTGGCATACAAAAGTAGTGCCAGCTATAACTTCTGGGGCTGCTCAAAATTCTTCCATGCTATTGTCTGCCAGTCACATAGTTTTCAAGTAAGTTCATAGCTTCCTAAAACAGGGCATTCAGAAATTGTTACTGAGGGACACACATAACAGAAGCATAGAAGATGCATTGTGTATAGGCAGTTTTTCAGAAACAAGTGTGTGGTTTGACAGCGTGAGCAAAGCAACGGCTACAAACAGAGACGTTTCGCAATACACACCATTATCGCAAATCTTTCGGTTTGCACAGTTGGATTTTTTTACACCAACTCAAGCTCATCAACAACACATTGTTCATTTTTTTGAAGAAGTGCAGAGACCTTTGTAATCCTTTTGTCTGTATGAGGTGTTCTGTGTGCGATACCTGTGCCATTTCCTTCACACCGTCATATGAACAATCAGTCAGTGTTACTGATATCCCATGAACCTTGTTACACAAAGCAGTTCTAACTAACTGTCATGAACCGGAACAAAAACAGAGGTTAAGAAGAACAAGACAAGACGAGCATTTGACATTTAAAAAGTATAACAATTGTACTATTTTTAGGAAAATAACCGATCGTTTCGCTAGATAAGACGCTTCTTTCTCAGCTGGGTTCGTTTACAACCGCATTTAGGATCGTTTGAAGCCGCATTTAAACTGTATTTTGGAAGTTCAAACTCGGGGCACCATATCAGTCCATTATATGGAGAAAAATGCTGAAATGTTTTCCTCAAAAAAACATAATTTCTTTATGACTGAAGACAGAAAGATATGAACATGTTGGATGACAAGGGGGGAGTACATTATCTGCAAGTTGTTATTCTGAAAGTGGACTTCTCTTTTAATTCAGTGCATCACATGACATTGTACAACATGATTAACCTTACCTCAACATGAAGAGGTTACATTTTCTCTAATATCATTTCCTATTTTTATCTTGTCCTGTTGGTGTTTGCAGTGTTTTGCACCTGAGGACATTTTGAGCAAGTCAGAGCTGACAGCATTCCATCGCTGTGTCTAAAGATGCTGTCGAAGCAGCATCTCTTGAGGTTTTCTCATGAAATACGGCTGTAACACGATAATCAAAGCTCAGTGAGTTTTCTTTATAACTGCTGGTAGAACATTGCATTTATTACGCTCAATAGTGTTTCAATGGATTAACATTGATTTTTATAATCTTTTTTTCATGGCCGTAAGTAGATAGCATTTTGTACTAACTAAGCATCCTTAAAGGCAGAGATATCTCTTAGTGTTTCTGTATCTCCAATCAATGACTGGCAAAGGGCATCATACAGTGACCTTTAAACAGATCAGCTCCAGTCCTCAATGGAGATTTTGGACTAGTCAATAACTGGATTTCCTGATGTCAGGGAAGTTGCTGCTAATGTCTGAGATCTGACTTAAACATGCTCAGCTCTGAAGCTGACTTTGGACTTTGAGCTTGTTTTACAGATGGTGTCTGATAAAGATGTCTGATTCAGGGTTCTCTGTCCTTTTCACAGTCTCTGATGTTGAACTCTGATCTTAACAAACAAAGGAAAACCTGGTCAGATTTTCACTAAGGCCGTCTTCTCTTGTGAAATTGAAAGAGGACACCGTTTCATTCCGCCTCGAGTTCAGTTCCAGTAATTCCACATGCTCGTCATGTGGCTAGAGTGTGGTCAATTACTTGTCAGCTACAAAAGACACTGGTATTAAAAAATGAGCCTGTTTCTGGAAACAGAAACATTCCTGAGCCGCCTGGAGCAAGTCATAGCGACCGGTCTCCTGCGGGAACAGCAGCGTGATGGGCATGAATGCTAGATTCACACAGACAGCCTGACATTCATGCCACTTCCTGGATTTAAAGAAACAGTTTAGACTAAAATGAACATTTTCATTTACTCACAGTCAAAATGGCACAAACCTTCTGTGGAACACAAAAGTAGATGTTTAGCACAATGTTCACGCTGCTCTTTTCCATACAATCAAAGTGAATCATACCATGTATTTTAAATCTTATGAAGTCTTATGATCTGTAAGTGAGTAGCACTGAAATAAAACTGCTCATTTGCATTTCAAATGTGTGTGTTGTGATTTGTTATCATTGTTGTGAAACCTGCTGGAGCTCTTTTGAAAATTTAAATAAACATGAGTTAAGCTAGAGTGAACGATATTCAATAAATAATGAGGTTTTTGGGTCTGTGCTTTTTATAAAGCATGGCTTATTTTGTTAGATTTTATTTTGGAACTTGACAGCACCGTCTTGTAAAACCCTGAATTTGGAAGACTTTCTCTCTTCTGTGATAATGCTGCCATATGCCCACTTTGCAAAAACATCTTTTGGTCAACAGATGGACTTCGTTCTGAGTCTGACATCATGTCCTCCTAATGATTAAACTGATGATGGTAAACCTATACTGGAACCAGTTTGGTCATCAAAGTAACCAGTAACTGGTAAATTAAGATGATGTCAATATAATACGTTTAACTCTGTTTTGTTTTTGCAGGGAGAAGCATTTAATCGGGTCAACGGCTCATCTGCACATGCACAGAACGTTGCCAAAGCCAAGTACGAGTTTCTCTTCGGAAAGACAGAAGACACCGGCTCATCAGATAGCGGTACTTTTATGTTTTTGCATACTTCATGCATACTCATGTAATTATTGTGCACCGGTTTGGGTTGCTTTATGATGATACAAATTTGTATAATGACATGGGAATGACATAGGGTGGTTTATGAGGACACTTCCTTTGTCCCTGTAATTTAAAAGGCTTAAAAACATACTAAATGGTGCTTTTTTTAATTAAAAAATGCACAGAGGTTTCTGTGAGGGGTAGGTTTAGATGTAGGATTGGTGTAGGGCAATAGAAAAAAATACAGTTTGTACAGTATAAAAACCATGATGCCTGTAAACCACCTATGCACACACACACGCGTAGGCCTCTTACACAGCACATTTTGAAAAATAATTATAATTATAATTATAGCAACATTTGAACATCAGTCTAACCTGTTTGTTGTCTGCTATTTTTGACCAAATGCATGCTATTCAACTGACGCATTATGTCCAACAATTTTAAGTAAACCACCCGTTGACTCATAAAGCTGTTGCTGGTAAACAGTGTATTTTCTTTCAGTGTTACCTTGTCCACTTTTTATTTAGAAAAATTATATTTTATTTTGATATATATATATATATATATTTTTTTTTTTAAATACATTTTTATAGGTATCTTTGGGATTGTTGTTTTATAAAAGTAGTTTATAAGAATTATGAATGTGTTTGGGTTTATTTAAAAAAGGGCAAGTGGCTTGTTTAGGGCTTGTTTTTTCAGATCCAGTTTTTCTAGTGAGGTTTGGCAACATTGGTCTCTGTGGAGAGTAATGTATGGGATTTCCCCAAGACCACAGGGCTGTTGGGAAAAACTTTAGCGAAGGGAGATTGTATCAGCATTTGTGAGCCAGTGAACACATTTATCTTTGTTTCTGTGATTTTCTAGCATTAAGTGGCATCCATTCTTGAGCTACCATTTCCAAAAGAGACGTCACTGCATTATCAACTAGTTGTTCAGTTTGGTTCTGTTCACAAATGTCATTACTTTAAATGTTGGAGGAGTTAATTTGGTTGTGGAATGAGGATATCACTGACACAATTGATTGGACTGTGTGTAATTAAACTCTCAATAGAGGAGTGACAACTGTATTAAACTGCTGTGTGTGTTTTGAGCACCACACACAATACATGCTTCTCCAAGATCCTAGTGTTTCCGTATTACTGGCATGTCACGCTTCAGTGTCAACCGCCGTCATGATGAAACCTGTTTCAGAGGTGAGCATGATTCATATGCTCATAGTTTCCTGGCTAATGCTTCTTTGTAATTCTACAAATAACACACATCCAAACTAACAGAAACCACAGCAGTGACCTCACATTCCGGTTCATAACATACTTTGCACCGGACCACAGAGCTGTCAGAGTTAACATGCTAACATTTATGTTTAATGCAGTAATTTTAACACGCTGCTTTAGAACAGTATTTATTGTCAAATTTGCTTTTCAATTCAATCTAAATTTAATTAAAAGTGTTTCTCTTCAGCTTCTAAATCTAACATTCACAGACATTTATATATATTTTATCCACAATTCATCTCTGTAAACCAGCAAACTCGTCTTGGATTGTGGATTACAGTAAAAAATAAAAAAAACTGAACATGTCCTCACTCTCAGGCCATCCAAGATGTATGAGTTTGGAGAAACGTAGCATTTCATCACCTGCACACCAGTGGATCCTCTGCAGTGAATGGGACTGACGTCAGAATGAGAGTTACTGTGTAAATTATGCAGATTACTGTAATTGTGCAAATTACTGTGTTTACGAGGATTTTTTGCATTTTGACACATACAAGTCTATCTGTCTGTCTGTCTTTCTGTCTGTGTGTCTGTCTGTCTGTCTGTGTGTCTCTCTGTGTGTCTGTCTGTGTGCCTGTCTGTCTGTCTGTCCATCTGTGTGTCTCTCTGTGTGTCTGTCTGTGTGCCTGTCTGTCTGTCTCTGTCTGTCTGTGTGTCTGTTTGTCTGTCTGTCCGTGTGTCTGTCTGTGTGCCTGTCTGAGTCTGTCTGTCTGTCTGTCTGTCTGTGTGTGTGTGTGTGTGTGTCTGTGTGTGTCTGTGAGTGTGTCTGTCTGTGTGTGTCTGTCTGTGTGTCTGTCTGAGTGTGTGTCTGTCTGTGTGTCTGTCTGTGTGTGTCTGTCTGTCTGTCTGTCTGTCTGTCTGAGTGCCTGTCTGTCTGTCTGTCTGTCTGTGTGTGTCTGTCTGTCTGTCTGTCTGTCTGTCTTTCTGTTTCTGTGTATGTCTGTCTGCCTGTCTGTCTGTGTCTGCCTGCCTGTCTATGTGCCTGTTTGTGTGCTGTTGGTCTTAATTTTGTACACTAGATTTGTGGTTTTATAAATTCAAATTCTAAGCTAACAAACTTCTTTTTGTCGAATGTTTTGCTTTGATATTTTGTGTCGTTTAACATGCAGGCAGTGTGTGGCTGAAGTGACTGTATTGTATGTGCACTGGGATGCAGCCTGGTGTTTTTGTGCAAATTTTGTTTACAGTAAATTTTCATTTGGTCAGTTAAATCATTCACAGTCAAATGCTGCCACCTGGTGAAGAGAGTTGGAACAGTTCTGATCAAATATGACTAATTTTATTTTTCAGTTATATATATCTCAGATATTTCATTCAAGATATTTCATATTAGTCTGATGAATAAATAAAAAAACTTTACAAGCCTATGGCGATTCTATTGCCAAGATTTACGTAGAGGGTTGATAATATTTACAATAATTTTTGGAATTTGATAGGTGTCACATTTTCCCACAGTAACATGAAAATATTGTAGATTACTTTACAATGTTTTATAATAATAATTTATTTGATTTAGTGTCAATTTCATTTATTTAACATTTAATATTGGGGGCATCCAAGTTAAAGACATATTTGATTTTTTTTTTTTTTTTTTTTTTTTTTTTTTTTTTTTAAAGTAAGACAATAGTTACTTTCCCTGCTAATTAGTTTTTATAATGATGTAACTTACTCAGTTACTATTTGTGAGAAGTAACTAGTAACTATAAGTCATTTTTTTAAGTAACATGCCCAACACTATCTGCCTGTGTGCTCGTCTGTCTGTCTGTGTGCTCGTCTGTCTGTTGGTCTTCATTTTGTACACTAGGTCTGTGGTTTTATCATTTCAAATTCTAAGCTAACAAACTTCTTTTTGTCAATTGTTTTGCTTTGATATTTTGTGTCGTTTAACATGCAGGCAGTGTATGGCCTAAGTGTCCACTCCTGATCTCACATTCTGGACTGTATTGTATGTGCACTGGGATGCAGCCTGGTGTTTTTGTGCAAATTTTGTTTATAGTAAATTTTCATTTGGTCAGTTAAATCATTTACAGTCAAATGCTGCCACCTGGTGAAGAGAGTTGGAACAGTTCTGATCAAATATGACTAACCTGGATTTTTTGAAAGAGCAAAAAGTAGAAAATGATATCATGATGAAGAAAAAATGACCTTATTAGATTAATTATTATCCTAACTATTGGAAAGAAGAACTTATTAAGAGGTTTTGGCATCTTTCATTCTTGGGGAAAATGCTTAATAATATATGAAAATCAATGGTATGCTAAATCAAAATCACATGGTGTATCCAACATGCAGAAATATGCAGAAAACAAAAAACAAAAATGATGTCATGACTGTCTGTAAGTCTCTTAATAGATCAAATAATTTGACGTTTTTTATGACAAGGACAGGTTAGTTTGGGTTGTAAACTATCATGTGGTGCAACATATATCAATTTATGAATTTAATAGTGCATGATATTTGTAAAAAAACAAAAAAACAAAAAACAAATTTACAACAAGGACACCTTAAAATAAAGTGTAAACTAACTGTTTTATGAGGAGCAGCTTAGGAAATATCAGCTTAGGAACTTTGCATGTCTGTGAACTTATGAAATAATTGAACATAAACAACTGAAACTTTTGTATTTTCACATGTAAAACACTTTTACACACCACTGGCCTACAGCATTTTTACCTTGAAAGTTTCTTTTTTGATGTTCATCTTCTGTACTACTGTTATTTATTTGTTGCTCCATTTGAGTTTCTTTGAGTTAACTCTTATCTGATCGCTAATCTTAATGTTTTGGTTTGTCAAACAGTCACCTCTCCGAGCCAGGAGAAACAGGAAAGCGGCTCAGGTCTTGATTCCGCTCTTGATGACGATGACATTGATGAGACGTCGCTCTTCCAGGAGATTGACAGGGAGCTGTCGAACCTATTGAGCGGCCTGACTGCTCAGAGTCAGCATGCTGCGGCCGAACAGGACTCGACGTCAGGAGATGCCGCCGCCTCACCCATGATACCCTGCAACGGGCAAAACGAAACCCCACAGTCGGAACTGGATATGGCCAAGCAGGGCCTGGACCTTCAGAACGGCCAGTCCGAGTTAGCAGGAGACTCCCTCCTCACGTCTGGTCTGCTGTTTGACTCGTGGTGCGAGGCGCTCATAAAGGACCCCAGCTCAGTTATGGCGGCTGCAAACGAGCTGAGCTGCTTCAGCTCTGGGCCCAGTCGAGATCCCAGGAATGCATCGCCCAGCCAAAATAAACCTGACGCCAGCCCGACTCCAGCTGCAGCACATGGGGAGCAGTCCATAGAGGTGCCCTCCCAAGAAAACTCTGAAAAGGAGACGGAGGGCAAAAGGGCCGGGTCACCCTCGCTCAGTAGGGCGGACGACCCCTCGGCAGAACTGGTAGACGAGTCTCTAGAGGAGTCCAATAAAATACTGGCCGAAGTCCCGGGCATCTTCAGCGGCTTTCTGGAAGGGGGCAATCTGCGGGACAAGCCGCCGAAGAAGCTGCGGTTTGTGGAGAGCAAGGCGGAGAGCCTTGTGAACGGAGAGATGCAAAATGGAACGTATCAGAGCTGCGGCGCAAAAGAGGAAGTGACTCAGGACGTGCAACATAGGGAAACCACAGCAGTGCCACAGGGGCGTGCGCTTAGACCCGAGCACAAACCAACAGAAAACGGCTCAGACAGGTACAGTACATTTGCATCGCAATCCTTACTTGGCAAAAGCCTGTTAGACAGTAGAGAGAGATACTTTACATGATACTTTTGTACTTTTTAATCAATTCTAAAAAATAGTACCCACCAGTGGCATTAAATTGGTGTTCGTTCAACAGGAAACAACAGTGTTCACAGGTAAATTAACTATTTTTATAATCAATATTATTAACACATATTAATATTATTAATAATTAATTTATATATATTTTAATGTAACTATTTAATTATTATTTTATTAAAATATTTTAATAAAAATTTTAATGATGCATTTTTTTAAATCATTTTAAAATTGGTATTATGTGGAAAAATAATCAGTATCGACTTTATTATCTCTATTTAATAGCAATTCTAGTTGTTATTAAACGTTTTGTAAATATTTTGGACTTAACATTTTTAGATGAACACACAATAACATTTTCTCATCTCTAGTAACACTAACTCGAATTTTAAATTCGAGGGACTGATTTATGCTCTACATGCATGTTTGATGGTATTTAGTATTAAAATATTAATCTATTTATAATCTGCCTTTTTATGACTTGTATGCCATCTTGGAATGATGATTCCTGACTGACTGTTGCATTGCATTTTAGTACTGCTACTGTAGTGGTGACACTTTAGATTAGGGAACACTATTCAGTATTAACTAGTTGCTTATTACCATGTATATTACTAGCATATTAAATGTTTATTAGTACTTATAAAGCACATATGTCTTATTCTGCATGATTTTAGATCCCTTAATTCACCCCAGACCTAAACATAATCACCTTAATAACCGCCTTTCTATCAATAAGCAACAAGTTGAATTTATTGAGGGAAAAAAGTTGAATATGTGTTCCATAATCTGAAGTGTTACCGGCATAATTTATGAATAGCTGTTACGTCAGAAGCGCACCCATGATGCCTATGTAGGCAGCTCACAAAGTCAGTAAAAGCTGTCAGTAATGAGATATATAGACACAGCTGCACCTTATGCAATACAAAGTTCAAGCGTGTTCTTTATCAGATAATCTTGTTACTTTATATATTCAGTTCTCTAATGCATCTGATTATCGGTTTCACTTCCTTTATCCTTTCTGCTTGGTCTTCGTAAGAAATGATCAGGCACAATTTAGAGGAAGCACTGTGAGTTGCTAAGAGGAACGAGGCTTGTGGTTTTATAATGGAATTAGGCTTTTTTCTGCTTCCTGTGGGTGTCTCTCACGAATTTGTCCAGAACATTTCCGGGTCATAAATAATGTTTTGCAGAAAGAAAACTACATTTATTTTATTTTCATAATAATTTATTTCATATGAATTAATAATCGTAAAATATTTCAGAATAATAAAATTCATAGTAATTAATGGTTAATTACAGAATACATTTTCATTACTATAACCCAGGCAAAACCTGTAGTAATACAGTCAAACAATCAATCAATAATTTACAATAATAAATTATTGTACAATCTGTAATTATGCTTATTTTTATAAAAATACTGTGTTCTAGTAATAAAAATGACGGTTACTAACAATTTCTAAAGTTTGAATGGATTATGAAAACAAAAGTTTGAGAGGAAATATGCTTAATTCATTATTGAATGGACCTAAATGGCTTAAGCACCAAGAAGCCGTGGTTTACAGTGAATTTATAACAGCTAAGGGGCATTGTTAGGCACCACGGCTTCACGGGGCTTATTGCTTTTGTAAAATGGTTATTGCGTATACGTAGTAAGGTTTCACAAAGTAAAACAGAGCGAATAAAGTGTAATGATATAAATGAAAACAGTATTCTCCAACCAAACAATGTAGTTCCTCAGAAACAGTTGTGGTTGCAACACAATGGCTGCCAAGCAACACACAAAAGTAAACATAGTTGTATGTTTGTAGAGTAATTTACAACAGCTTCGAATGCAGCTCAACCAATCAGAATCAAGGATTGGAACTATTTGTTTTATAATTGATTTTATGCAATTATAATTAGTTTTATTCTTTTCATTTACAGGTGAAATATGACTCAGGCTGATTTTGTGAGATTCATTCTTATAGCCTAAAGGAGAAGTCCACTTCCAGAACAAAAATTTACAGATAATGTACTCACCCCCTTGTCACCCAAGATGTTCTTGTCTTTCTTTCTTCAGTCGTAAAGAATTTATTATTTTTTATTTATTTTTTGAGGGAAACATTTCAGGATTTTTCTCCATATAATGCACTGATATGAGTTTGAACTTCCAAAATGTAGTTTAAATGTGGTTGTCGATCCCAGCCAAGGACGAAGGGTCTTATCTAGTGAAACAATCGGTTATTTTCATTACAAAATACAATTTAAATACTTTTTAATGTCAAACGCTCGTCTTGTCTTTCTCTCCCTGAACTCTGTGTATTCTGGTTCAAGACAGTTAGGGTATGTCGAAAAACTCCAATTGTATTTTCTCCCCCAACTTAAAAAATCATTTCAAAATCATCCTGCATCGCTGCAGAAGTACAGACCCAGTCTTTGCAAAGTGAACATGCAAAGAAGATCAAACACCCTTAACAAAAAAGGTAAAACAGCGATATAGGATGACTTTGAAGTTGAGGGAGAACATGAGATGGGAGTTTTTCGACATACACTAACTGTCACGAACCGGAAAAAAACAGAGTTCAGGCAGAGTAAGACAAGACGAGCGTTTGGCATTAAAAATTATATAAATTGTATTATTTTTATAAAATAGCAGATCGTTTAAGTAGATTAGACCCTTCTTCCTCACCTGGGATTGTTTACAACCACATTTGGGATCATTTGAAGCCGCATTTTGGAAGTTCAAACTCGGGGCACCATATCAGTCCATTATATGGAGAAAAATCCTAAAATGTTTTCCTCAAAAAGCATAATTTCTTTATGACTGAAGAAAGAAAGACATGAACATCTTGGATGACAAGGGGGTGGACTTCTCCTTCAAGTTGTCAAATTAACATATGTTGTAGTAAATGCTTAAGTTGTATCATAAATAGGAAATGTAAACGTAAAACAGACAGAATGTTATTGAGTTGTGTTTGTCTTCCTGCCTGTTTCAGGTGTTCTGAAGTTAAATCTGCTGCAGGTGAGAGTGACACCACAGATGTCTTCAGCTGCCAGTTTGAGAACATCCTGGAGTCGGAGCGTCTGCGGGGGACTCTTTACAGTAGCATGGACTCGCTGGATGAACTGTCCAACCCTGTGCCTGAACCCAGTACTCAAAGCACTCTGGAACCCTCGTTTGCCTTTGACATTCCCCTCACTCCCATGATTCAGCAGCGACTCAAAGACAGAAGTCTGTTCTTGGATGCGGGCGCGCCTGACCTGAGCTCGGACGGCGAGATGCTGAGCGTCACAGCCATAAAGGAGAGCGGCAGGGCAGCTCTGGAGGTGACCTCATCGTTTCTCTCAGTGGGTTGTGAGGATGCAGGAGCAGCTCTAGCAAACGGTTTAAACGTCAAAGACCCCAGAGACTGGCTGCAGGACTGTTTAAGGTAAGACCAGACAGTTCAACGTATAAATATGCTGAATGAATGGCTGACAACTCTGACTTTGTCATGGTTGTGAATATAGCATGCACTGTTGCACAAATTGTAAATGTGTAGCATTCTTAGCACTGAGCACTGTTTCATTAATGTTGTTATGCTGAAGAGCCTGTGTACGAAGAAAGCAAGGAAGCTTGAGTTGATTATGTGGCGCCCTCTGCTGAAAAGTCTTTTCCATTGCACTTGTTCAGATCTGGGTTATAATAGTGAAATAAACCTATAAACATTTTTGTTACATGAAATAAACATGAGATAAAATAAAATATAAAAGTTAAACTTAAACTTTATTTTAGTTAATTGGCAAGGAAACCTTTTCAGCAGCATTTTCATTTAACTTCAGTGTTGGGGGTAACGCATTACAAGTAACATGACTTGCGTAATCAGATTGCTTGCTAACTAATAAATTAATTGCTTTTTTAAATTATAAGAAAATAGTTATTTTTTTAAATAAGTAATCCCAGTTATTTTTCCCCCATTTATTAATTGAAAATCTGGAGTAAATGTGAATAAATGTAAACATGCAGTAATTCATCTGACGTACAAAAATAAAAATGGATTCATTATTCCTCAAAATGAATAAAAACAGTGAAATACAACTCAGAGTATGATTGAACTTTTTATATGAAAAACAAACAAGCAAGCCCTGCCCAGATTTAAAAAGTAACACAAAAGTAACGGAACACATTACTTTTCATAAAACATAACTTAAGTAACGTAATTAGTTACTTTTTTACTTTTAAGTCATTTTTCTCAACACTGGAAATAACTACAAGTAAAAGTGAAATAAAATAACTATATAAATGAAGTAAAACTATATTAAAAACTGTTTAAAAATATGAAATGAAACTACTATATTAAAAAATAGGAAATGAAACTTTATGATACAAAAATAACATTCAGAAAGGAATTTGTAAAGATATTTACACAATAACTGTAATTATTAATGATAAGGGTTGATGTTAAAGGGATAGTTCACCCAAAATCAAAGTTGACAGTAGCTATTGACTTCTATTGTATGGTAAAAAAATATAATCTGAAAATCAATGGCTACCATCAACTGTTTGGTTACCCTGTAAGATAGTATAGCAGCGTCTCAGCTTGGTGCATCAGTATCGAATATGCTGTGTGTTCATTTTACAAAAGCATCCAGCATAGCTCATCCAATCCCAATTTTAGAGTCAGAGCTAAATATTTTCTTATATCAGTTTAAAATAACATTATTTGACTTTCATTACATTTAAATTCATTATCAACAAATATGTTTCTTGATCCTTTCTTCATTATTTATTTTAGTGATTATTTTGAAAGCCACCGTTTGCAACTATTCCTTGAATTACTTTTTAATTCCGTTATTGTGAAAACTATTAATATTTCATATTAACTGGAACAGGAAATGGTAGATGTAGCTATTGCATTACAGTGAAAGTTCTATTTAATTTTGCTGAGGTTGATACTTTCATACTGATTTGTTGTTCGCAGTTCACAGTATACTTTCATAATTGTGTATTTATGGTGACTGAAGTTCGTTTTATACCTGATTATGCTTCCTCTGTGGCCACATACACTGCAAAGCAGTAATGTTGTCATATCTTGTGGATGTAAACAAGAAATGTGGATCCCTGTGATTTAATCGGTTTGGTATTTTGCTGGTTTAAACATAAGTAAAATTAGCAACAAGAGATGTATTAATTATTGTCAGAGCTGGGTATGTTTTTAAGCTAAAGATTTTTAAGCTTTTAAGTCCTGAGGACTATGGATTCTTATTTCTGCTTTGGAATAAAAATATAAAAAAAGGTAACTTTTCTTTTAGGTAACTTGGATTTCTGAGGTCTGGATTGCGAGATAAATTTGGAGAAAAAAATAACTCAAAATTGTGAGATAAACAAAATTACACTTACATTTTTTTTTATTTTGTGGTGGAAATAAGCTTACATAAAGGCAGAAACCCCTTTCAAAATACTAGCTAAATACACTACGGTTAAAAGTTAAAAGGTCAATAAGATTTTAAAATATTTTTCAAAAAAGTCTCTTACTTACAACAGCTGCATTTAATTGATAGAACATACAGTAAAACAGTGATACTGTAAAATATTAATGCAATTTTTAAAAAATTATGTGAATATGTGTTAAAATGTAATTTATTACATTTTTAGCATCTTCACCCTAGTGAAAAAGTAATAGATTTAAAATTTATTCTAAGTATAGTTTAAGTCTATTAACATATTTACTGACATATCGTTTGAGACTTACTGATATAAAAATTGTAATTAAACTTTATTTTGAGTACTACTCGTGCACAGTGCACATTTCCTAATATTAAGGCTAAAATATGTTTTAATGTCACTATTGATGAGGATTGTATGATCGTTAAATAATATCGGTCTTTAAATGGCCAAATATTTGAAGTGTACCTAAAGTATACTTGTAATAGTTCCACTTTAGCACAATCAGATATACTTAGGTATATCTAGTTGGATTTCATCTCTACTTCCGCGCAATTAAAGTGCAATAAGTACAAAATTAGTTGATTTGTAGTGTTCTTAGTGTGAAATAAATGCACACTGAGTTACTTAGTGTGAAATAAATGCAATTTAAATACATTTTAGTATATTTATTTTTCACTAGGGCAGTGTCACATGATTCTTCAGAAGTCATTCTGATATGCTGCTTTGCTGCTCAAGAAACATTTTTGATTATTACCAATGTTAAAACGATTGTGCTGTATGATATTTTTGTGGAAACCGTGATACATTAATTTCAGGATTCTTTGAACAACAGAAAGTTTAAAAACTTAACCCATACTTTTAAATGATAGTGTATTTTGTAATGCATCAGTATAATCAAAATCAGAGGAATAATGTACAGTCAGCGTGCAGTTATTACAAAAACTTGATGCAGAGAGACTGCAGGGCTGATGCGAGAAATGACAGTGCATAGAGAAAAAACTGGTGTCAGAATGAGTCAAGCGAGTGAGTCAAGACACAAACCCCTGTTGTGTCATTTTCTGGAAGATACTTTCCAAAAGAGAGTGATGCCACTGCATTAGAAACTACGTCACGCTGTACTAGTTCTGTTAACACTATGTGGATTTGAAGTGGATTCAGTTTTTATGGATTTGAAATGATTTTTTTCTTCAACTGCAGAGAAGTGAAGGAGCTCTTGTGTTTTATGGGTGAGTGAATGCAGCTTTGAGCTTATTAAGCACTTTATTAAACCTGCTGTTCACTGCATTCATTCAAGCTCTTATGTGCGTAATTTGATGAACCAGTGCTTATGCATGGATGTAATATAATTTGTAAAGCACATGCGAGTCTAGCATGCACTGAGAGAAACACAGTGTGCCACAGCATAACAATAGTGATCGGTAAACATGCATCCTCACCCGCACACTCGTCAGAAATCACGCTACATTTCCTCATCATCAGACCCATCAGCCCTGCTGTTATTTATAGCTCCAGTGCAGCATCAAACCGCAGGCTGCAGCCTCGTGCCCCAGAGCATGATGGATGTAAATAAAGCACATCGCTCTGTCGCTCCATTCACACACGCGTGTGTTCGGCCCAGCCCCCCCTCCATCCGTCTGCCCGCCTGGCCGGCCCGCAGATGGAGTGAGACGCCGGAGTTGAGCGCAGCGGCTGTAGTGATGAGACTCACTACAGTAATGAATAAGCACAAACAGACCGCCGTGTCCTAGCAGCCCGCAGGAAACCGCACGCGCCGTCTCCATGTAGGTCAGAGCTGAGCATTTGGCCGGACGGTAGGACACATCAGGAGTTCGTCCTCACGCACCGCCGACCGACTCTCATGGGCTCCGTAGTGTCCGGCTGCTTTTCCCAGCCGGGCCTGTCCGACGACGAGCAAGCGTCCGTCCAGTAAGTCTTGACCTTCGGCTTGCATGACACGCTTCTCAGACGCTGTGGCGATTCACACGGGCAGCTGCTCCCGGCGGTGCGTGCGTGCGTGTGAGTGAGTGTGTGTGACTGCAGTGACGTCTCCGCAGCAGCTCTCGCGTCTGTCCGCTGTGAATGTCCTCTACAGCTGAAAGGTTGAAGCTTTCCTGTCTTTGTGTGATTCTCCCCTCCCTCTTCAGTGGGCTGAACCTGAAGCACATCAGAAATGATAATAACTCGAAACATTATAATGAATGTAAAGTTGCCTGTATTGTAACATCATTACTCATCTGCAGATCATTGAAGCCACTACCTGTATTTGCTGAGAATTTATTGCTGTGTAAGAACAGTTCAGTCTAGAGTGAAAATACAGGATATTTAATCGTATGATAAAGGAAATTAAAAACAGTCAGAAAATTGCTCATATTTGGGTAAAGGTGTGGTCATCCCTGGTGAAAAAAAAACAGCATATGCTGGTTAGGTATGTTTTGAAGCATGGCAGCTGGTTATGAGCTGGTTTTAGCTGGTCCTAAGCTTCTAGCTCCTGCTCAGAACCAGCTCAGGAGCAACTTAAACCAGCTCAATCCAGCTGCCATGCTTTAAAACATACCTAACCAGCATATGCTGTTTTTTTCAGCAGGGATGTTAGCAATATTTCAGTACAAGACAAATCCATTAGGTGCTGTCATATTTACAGCAGTTTGGCCAATTTTGGTGGGGAAATCCAGTCATATCAATAGGATTCAATGTGTGAGGGCCATTGAGTGCCCCTCGTGAACTATGCATCGGGATCAAGTTGTTGACACAGTCTTGGTGAAAAGGCAAAAAGGTCTTATGTCAATACTAGAAGTAAAGTTAATCTCAAACCAAGCAGGCTCCTGTTTTTAAAACTTAAAGTGTTAGTTTACCCAAAAATAAAAAATTAGCCCATGATTTACTCACCCTCTGACTTGCCTCGTTCAGACAAATCCAATCTGAGTTATATTAAAAAATTTTCCTGGCACTTCCAAGCTTTAGAATGGCATTGGTGGGTGTTTCTCTTTATCAGCCCGAAACAAGTCTAATAAAGTGCATTCATCCATAATAAAAAAGTGCCTCACATGGCTCTGGTGAATAATAGCCTCCTGTAGCGAAACAATGAATTTAAGAAAAATATCCATATTTAAAATGTAAGAATCATTTTAATCTAGCTTGCACCAACTGGTCGTACACAGAAGCTGTCCCAGGTAGATAACGTAGGATGTCTGCGTTGTGCATGCGCTGCTCAATAGTGATAGATGAACGCAAATGTGCCCGTGGAAATCAGTAAACACACTGGTCACAGATTAGAAGTTCAAAAGGAGGTTTTGTAAAGAAAAATGTTGGAGGATTTCGATATAAACCAAGAGGAGACTGGTTTTCCTTCACTAAAGTAAGGAAACTTTGCTTCCTTTGCTTCTGTAAACAAACGCATATCCGCCTGGAGCTGCTTCCGTATATGACCTGTTGGTGCAAGCTAAAGTGATTCTTACATTTTAAATATGGATATTTTTCTTACAAAAATGCATCGATTCGCTACAGGAGGCCATTATTCACCTCCCGGAGCCGTGTGAGGCACTTTTTATTATGGATGGATGTACTTTATTGGACTTGTTTTGGACTGATGAAGAGAAACCCCTGTCTATGCCGTTTTAAAGTTTAGAAGTGCCATGATAATTATTAATATAACTCTATAAAGAAGGAAGTCATATACAGTGTTGGGGAAAGTTACTTTTAAAAGTAATGCATTACAATTTTGCGTTACTCCCTGAAAAAAGTAACTAATTACGTTACTTAGTTACTTTTTACGGAAAGTAATGTGTTACGTCACTTTTGCATTACTTTTTAAATCTGGGCAGGACTTGCTTCTTTGTTTTTAATATAAAACAATTCTAATGTAAAAGCCCTTTTACACCAAAAGTAAAATTTATTCACGTCAGGCTGAAAGAAAAGTACATTTATGCAGGAGATCACTCTTCAGCTATAAAAAATTGAAGCACAATTGTTAGTTTATCTAAATTAATTTTTGGTTATTTATATGGTTGAATTGCATCATCGAAGGTCAGCAGCAAAGACACTGGTTAATAAAATGGGATTAAACACATAAAGGATATTTGTTTTATTTAACATATTTAATTATTGTAGGGTTGCATCATATTCTGTGTTTGCATTTCACCGTTTTTATTCATTTTGAGGAATACTGAATCTGTTTTTTGTGAGTGAGATGAATTAATGCATGTTCACATTTAGTCTAGAATACGGTAACATCATGTTTACTCCCAATTTCCCAACAGGAGATTTGTCAATCAATAAATGGGGAAAAAAGTAACTGGCGTTACTTATTTGAAGAAGTAACTCAGATATTTTCTTAGAAATTCAAAAGTAATGCATTACTTTACTAGTTATTTGAAAAAAGTAATATTATTATGTAACTTGCGTTACTTGTAATGCGTTACCCCCAACACTGGTCATATACACCTTGGATCCCTGGAGTGTGAGTAAATAATGGGATAATTTTCATTTTTGGGTGAACTATCCCGAAATCAGCGGGGGAGACTTTAAAGCCTCATAAAATTTCCTGTTGTGCAGATTTGTACCCTGTTGAAAAAGCCAGCATATGCTGGTTAGGTATGTTTTGAAGTATGGCAGCTCGTTTAAAATGGTCCTAAATTGGCCATGAGCTGGTTTAAACTGTTCATGTGCTGGACCTAAGCTGGTCCTAAGCAACTAACCAGTTTTTTTCAACAGGGATATTAGCAAAATTTAGATAAAAGACAAATCCATTAGGTGCAGTTGCATTTACAGCAGTTTGACAAATTTTGGTGGGAAAATCCAGTCTTGGCAATAGGAATCAATGTGATAAGATATTTAATGTAAGGGCCAGGGATTGCCCCTCGTAAATTATGCATCAGAATCAAGTTACTGGCACAATTTTGGTGAAATTCTGCAAGCAAAAAAGGACTTTTGTCAGTACTGTAGTGATCTATGAAGCGCAGCTCACACATTAGTCACATTTAAACTAAGCAGCCTTCTGTAACTAGCCTAAATCCATCACGAAAACTGCTGGGGAAGCCTTTCAGCCTCATGAAATTTCCTATCGTAAAGAATCGTACGCTGGTGAAAAAATAGCATATGCTGGTTAGGTATGTTTTTGTAAGCGAGTCAATGACTGATCCGGAGACGAGGGATCCATGTGCAACAGCTTTATTTTAACAGACTGTGTCAACAGGCAAGGTTCAGCAACGGCGGACAGGTGTGGTGAAGGTAATCCAATGGGGTAAACGATAGTCCATGCAATGGGTCGGGGCCGGCGGCGATCAAAGGGGATAATCCGAGACAATAGCGTGGGTCGAAAAAGGGCAGGCAGCAAAGGTTCACTCACACGTTTAACAGTCCGGTTGGCAACGAAAAGACAGTCCGAAAAAACGCTCAGGATCGCTAACATGACTTAGACGAAACTTCGCGAAGAACGCGCCGAACCGGCGCGTCTAAAATGGCCGACTGGCGGAAGTGAACCGGGGGGACCCGGAACCGGAAGCGGCGGCCCAGGTACGGGGTAGATGGGAAATGGAGTGCTAATACTCCGGGGAGGGTTCCCGTTGGCGGCGGTCAGAGGGAGCCACAGAGACCGCGCTTGTGACAGAGCCCCCCCCCTGCGAGCGCCTCCTGGCGCGAGGAGGCGACCGACGCCGGGGCCTACCTCTCCTGCGGGGAGCCGGTCGATCTGGGTGGGCGGCGTGAAAGTCGGCGGTGAGGGATGGGTCCAAGATGTCCTCGGCGGGCACCCAGGATCTCTCCTCGGGTCCGAAGCCCTCCCAGTCGACCAAATACTGGAGGCGGCCTCTCCGGCGTCGGGAATTCAACAGGGTGTTTACCCGATAGGCCTCCTCGCCGTCGATGATAAGGGGGGGTGGCGTCTGTGGGGCGGTCTCCTCTAGGTTCTCCACTCCTCCCGGGTCACCAGCGGGCTTTAACAGGGAAACATGAAAGGTGGGTGAGATACGGTACTCAGCAGGCAATTCTAATTGAAATGATACTGGGGTGACTTGTCTGATAATTCTGAATGGACCCACGTACCTGGGGCTGAGCTTCTTGCTGGGTAAACGAAGACGGAGGTCCCGGGTCGAGAGCCACGCCCACTGACCCGGCTCGTAGGCGGGATTGGGGCGGCGCCGGCGGTCGGCCTGGATCTGTGTGCGCCTTACTGCTCTTTGGAGGTGAACATGTGCCCGGTTCCAGGTCTCCTCGCAGCGCCGAAACCAGGAGTTCACTGCCGGGAGTTCTGAGGGCTCGCCTGACCAGGGGAACAAGGTGGCTGGAACCCTAGGATACACTGAAAGGGCGTGAGCTTGGTGGAGGGCTTATGTAATGAGTTTTGGGCGTATTCGGCCCAAAGCAGGAATCGACTCCAGTCCTCCTGATGGTCCCGGCAGTATGAGCGGAGGAAGCGAATCAGTTCTTGGTTCATCCTCTCGGCCTGGCCGTTGGACTGAGGGTGGTATCCTGAGGAGAGGCTGATGTTCACTCCTAACAGTTTGAAGAAACTCTTCCACAGGCGAGAGGTGAACTGGGGTCCTCGATCAGAAACTATGTCCTCCGGTAAGCCATAGTAGCGGAAGACCGCCTCGCAAAGGGTTTCCGCCGTCTCCATGGCGGTGGGGAGCTTGGGTAGCGGGATTAGGCGACAGCCCTTCGAGAAGCGGTCTACGACCGTGAGGATGGTGGTGTTACCGTTGGAAGAGGGGAGATCGGTAACGAAATCTACGGCAATATGAGACCAGGGGCGCCGGGGTATGGGCAGCGGTTGTAGTAGGCCAGCGGGCAGTTGGCGAGGGGATTTGGTCATATTGCAGGTAGAACAGTTCTTAACGAAGGCGATGGTGTCATGACGCATGGATGGCCACCAGAAGCGATTGTTCAATAAGTCCAGGGTAGCCTCGATGCCGGGATGGCCTGAACTCGGGGAGGAATGGGTTAAGGATAGCACCTGGGGACGCAGATTAGGCGGGACGTAGGTGAGGTGGTCAGGACAGTTAGCGGGTGTAGGATCCTGAGTAAGTGCTTCTGAGATCTCAGTCATAATATCCCATGCCACGGGAGCTACGACAACCGAAGAGGGTAGGATGGTTCCCGGGGGGGCCTGAGTGAGATCTGGGTCATGCATGCGGGAGAGCGCGTCGGCCTTAGTATTCTGGGAACCGGGCCGGTAGGTGACTTGGAACTGGAACCTGGTGAAGAACAGCGCCCACCGGGCCTGGCGGTGGTTAAGTACCCTGGCGGTGCGAAGGTATTCCAAGTTCTTATGGTCCGTGAGTACAGTGAAAGGATGTTGGGCCCCCTCGAGCCAATGTCGCCACTCCTCCAAGGCGAGCTTAATGGCTAGTAACTCCCGGTTGCCCACGTCATAATTTCGTTCAGCCGAGGTGAGTTTGTGGGAGAAATAAGCGCAAGGGTAGGTCTTGGGTGGTTGCCCCTGCCGTTGGGATAGCACAGCCCCAACGCCCGAGCTGGATGCGTCCACCTCCACCAGGAAGGGTTTGTTGGGGTCCGGGTGGTGAAGGATAGGTGCTGTGGTGAAACGCTGCCGGAGATCGGTAAACGCCTGGAGGGCCGGGGAGGACCAGGAGAGGCGGGTGTTACCCTTCTTTACCATCGCCGTGAGGGGCGCCGCCACCGAGCTGAAACCACGAATGAAGCGGCGGTAGAAGTTGGCGAATCCTAGGAACCGCTGAAGCTCCTTAAGGGTTGAGGGGCGTGGCCAGTTGCGTACCGCGTAGACCTTGCTGTCATCCATGGCGATCCCCTCTGGGCTAATGATGTAGCCTAGAAATGCTATCTTCTCCTGGTGAAACTCGCACTTCTCCTCCTTGGCGTATAGCTGGTGCTGAATGAGTCGCTGAAGCACTGCCCTGACGTGTTGTATGTGTTCTCGGTAGGAGTTAGAGTAGATGAGGATATCGTCAATGTAAATGATCACCCAGCGGTGCAGCATGTCCCGGAAGATCTCATTCACGAAGGCCTGAAAGAAGGAAGGACTATTGGCCAGCCCGAAGGGCATCACTAGGTATTCATAGTGTCCAGTAGCGGTCGAGAAGGCCGTCTTCCACTCGTCTCCCTCGCGAATACGGATGAGATTATAGGCGGAGCGTAAGTCCAACTTAGTGAAGAATCTGGCTGAGCGGAGCTGTTCCAGGGCAGAGGGGACGAGTGGGAGGGGATACCGATACTTAATGGTGATGTCATTGAGGGCGCGGTAGTCGATGCAGGGGCGGAGACCGCCATCCTTCTTCTTGACGAAGAAGAAGCCGGCCGAAAAGGGTGAAGTAGAGGGTCTGATGAATCCCTTTGCCAGCTCCTCCTGGATGTAGTTGTTCATGGCTTCGGACTCAGGATGCGAGAGGGGGTAGATACGTCCCCGTGGTGGAGTGAAATCAGGTAGTAGATCGATGGCGCAGTCTCCGGGTCGATGTGGTGGGAGGAGCGTGGCCTTGGTTCGGCTGAAAGCCTCGAGGAGGTCCTGGTAGTCAGCTGGTATGGTGCTATTGGCAGCAGGCTGTGAGACCGGCGCGGTGGGTCGAAGGCAGTGCAGCTGACAGTGAGGTGACCAGTGAGTAATGGTGCCCTGTGTCCAGGAGATGTTAGGTTCATGCTGGTTGAGCCAGGGATATCCTAAGATGATGGGTGCTTGTGGTGATGAGATGAGGAAAAACCGGATGATTTCATGGTGTGCTGGTTCGAGGCGTAAAGTGAGGTCGTCGGTGGTGTTGCGTATCTGACCGGAGCCTAGCGGTCGCCCGTCGATGGCGGCCACTGCCAAAAGAGATGCACAGGGAAGAAGGGGTAAGTGATTAGCCAGGGCGAAAGCAATGTCCATAAAGTTCCCTGCCGCACCAGAGTCAATTAGGGCGGTAGACTGTATAATAATTTTCCCTGACTGGATGGTCACAGGTAATTCACATCGGTTGAGGTTCGAAGTGATCTTACTCACCGAGGTGGGCGGACGAGGTGGTCTAGTGGGGCAGTTGGCACGGATGTGGCCGGCGAGGCCACAGTAGAGGCAGAGATTGCCCCTCAGACGTCTCTCCCTCTCCTCTGTAGACAACTTCGTAGCTCCGAGCTGCATGGGTTCTGGGGTTTCCAGGGCATTGGGTGCAGGGAGTGACACAGGGGTAAACGAACGGCTGGTCTTGCGTGCTCGCATCACGCTGTCGACACGGATGGAGAGGTCGATATATTGGTTGAGCGACAAGTCCTCGTCTCTGCATGCCAGCTCCACCTGGAGATCCGGGCGAAGGCCCCGGCGGTAGTGCAGCTTGAGGGGGCCGTCGTTCCACCCACTCTGTGCCGCGAGGGTACGGAAATCCAAGGCGTACTCTGCAGCGGTACGTCGGCCCTGTCGCAGCTGGTAGATTTGCTCTCCCGCCTCACCGCTCTCGGAACTAGGTTGAAACACCGCCTTAAACTGTTGTAGAAACACGGCGAAAGAGGGAAAGGCGGGCCGATCCAAGTCCCAAACTGCCGTGGCCCATTCCAGAGCCTTCCCGGTGAGGAGGGAACAAACAAAAGCGATCTTACCCTCTTCTGTTGGATACAAATGGGGCTGCTGGTTGACGAAGAGGGTGCATTGCAAAAGGAACCCCTTGCAACGGGTCGGTGTGCCGTCAAACTTCTCCGGGAACGCGAGTCGCGGGCTGGCTGTAATCGCGTGAGCTCCCGGCGGAGATGCGGTGGCAGCGGGCGGGGCAGCGGGAGGTGCAGCGGCTGGCGGAGTTATCCGGAGTCCCTGGAGTGCTTGGACGAGCTGCTCCGTAAGGCCGGTAAGGTGACGTAACTGCTGTTGATGGTCCGACAGGGTGGATGCTTGTGCAGAGAGCTCGGAGGTAATCTGGCTGACAGTTGCTGGATCCATTAGCGGCGAAGTTTCCTGTAAGCGAGTCAATGACTGATCCGGAGACGAGGGATCCATGTGCAACAGCTTTATTTTAACAGACTGTGTCAACAGGCAAGGTTCAGCAACGGCGGACAGGTGTGGTGAAGGTAATCCAATGGGGTAAACGATAGTCCATGCAATGGGTCGGGGCCGGCGGCGATCAAAGGGGATAATCCGAGACAATAGCGTGGGTCGAAAAAGGGCAGGCAGCAAAGGTTCACTCACACGTTTAACAGTCCGGTTGGCAACGAAAAGACAGTCCGAAAAAACGCTCAGGATCGCTAACATGACTTAGACGAAACTTCGCGAAGAACACGCCGAACCGGCGCGTCTAAAATGGCCGACTGGCGGAAGTGAACCGGGGGGACCCGGAACCGGAAGCGGCGGCCCAGGTACGGGGTAGATGGGAAATGGAGTGCTAATACTCCGGGGAGGGTTCCCGTTGGCGGCGGTCAGAGGGAGCCACAGAGACCGCGCTTGTGACAGTTTTGAAGCATGGAAGCTGGTTTGAGCTGGTTTAAGCTGGTCCTCATTTGGCCATAAGATGGTTCAGCCTGGTCCTTAGCTGGATATAAGCTGGTTATGAGCTGAATTAAGCTGTTAATGTGTTGGTCCTAAGGTGGTCCTAAGCAACTAAATAATTTTTTTTAACAGGAATGTTAACAAAATTTCAGTAAAAGTCAAATCCATTAGGTGCATTGACAATTTTACTGCAGTTTGGCAAATTCTGATGGGGAATCCTGTCTTGTCAATAGGAATCAATGTGATAAGATATGTCATGTAAGGGCCATTGAGTGCCCCTCGTAAATTACGCATCAGGATCAAGTTGTTGACACAATTTCGGTGAAATTTTGCAGGCAAAAAAGGACTTTTGTCAATACTGTAGCAATCTGTGAAGCGCAGCTCACACATTAGTCACTTTTAAACTAAGCAGCCTTCTGTAACTAACTTAAACTCATTGCAAAATCTGCTGGGGAAGCCTTTCAGTCTCACAAAATAACCCTGTTGAAAAAAACAGCATATGCTGGTTAGGTATGTTTTGAAGCATGGCAGCTGGTTTGAGCTGGTACTAAGTTTGGCATGAGCTGATCCTGAGCAGGAGCTAACCAGCACATGACCAGCTTAAACCAGCTCATAACCAGCTGCTATGCTTCAAAACATACCTAACCAGCATATTCTGTTATTTCAACAGGGTGCTGAAATGATATTTCACCTGTGTAATTTTTTGTCAACCTGTGGTAAATGTGGGTGCACCTTAAAAGGTTTGTTTTACATCCTAATATCCTTAGAGACTTTTTGAGCTGTTTTAAACTGTCTGGTAAGGCTTTGACAAACCAACATTCAAAGCATGTCTTCATAAACCTTCCCTTGCTGGTTTTCTAATGATGTCATTATTGCAAGCAGCTCCATCAATAATGTGATGTCGTCTGCGACAGACTGTCTAGCCTTCCATCTAGACTTTATAGACTGCAGTATTTCACAGAGAGCTTTAAATGCACAAACATGCAGTTAATGTCAGTACGTATTTACTCTGCATAAGTAATAGTGTGTTTGTGAAATGGGGCTGTTTGGGAGGTAATTAATTGCTTTTTTTAAGTCATAATGCTGTTTATATTCTTCAGCACTGTTCTCAGTAATGCTGATTACTGCAGTGATCAGTTCTTCTGCTCTGTGAGGTGTCACCCTTTACTTCCACATGGTCACACACGCGGAGGTAAACAGCGCGTGTGGCAGGTGCTGATGTCATGTGATGGGGTGTCTCCGTTGGGCATCATGGGCACTCAGCTGCTCTAGAGGAAGTGGCTCTCAGCGGCGCTCTGGGATTGTGCCAGTGCTGGAGGTGTGAGTCAGCACTAGCAGCCCGATGCCAGGCGTCTGTCGGCTCACTGTCCCGCACACAGACCCGTTTCATTTAACGACCTTTAATTTCTCCACTCACACAGTTTTCTTGTGGCTTGCCTGCAACAATTTTGGTCATTTTAGTTGAGGGACAGGTGAGGGTTTCTCTACATTAGCCTCTTACTGCGTGTTGTGTGCGAATTGCAAATATTTCCCAAAAATTAAATCAATATTTTACAAATATGATGCTCAGATAACTTGTACCAACTTACCTTTATCCCACAACAGTTCTTGGAGCATCTCCTCTGTGGGACCCGGTTTGGGAACCACTGTGCTTAATGTGCACTGTGTGCACTGTGTTCTGTTTTTAAAGAAGAACTCCACTTACAAAATAACAATTTACAGATAATGTACTCACCCCCTTGTCATCCAAGATGTTCATGTCTTTCTTTCTTCAGTCGTAAAGAAATTATGTTTTTTGAGGAAAAGATTTCAGGATTTTTCTCCATATAATAGACATGCAAAGAAGATCAAACACCCTTAACAAAAAAGGTAAAACAGCGATATAGGGCGATTTCGAAGTTGAGGGAGAACATAAGATGGGAGTTTTTCGACATACACTAACTGTCATGAACTGGAACAAAAACTGTTCAGGCAGGGTAAGACAAGGCGAGGGTTTGACATTAAAAAGTATATCAATTGTATTATTTTTATTAAAATAACCAATCGTTTCGCTAGATAAGATCCTTCTTCCTCAGCTGGGATCGTTTACAAACACATTTGTGATCTTTGAAGCTGCATTTAAACTGCATTTTGGTTCAAACAAAAGAAACAAAAGTCATAAAATGCTATTTGCGTATTTAAATTTTCATTATTTTAGCAAACGTTAATGCTCCCAATGGTGCTGTTAACACTGCATTCCAACAGCTGAGAAATTCAAGGCATTGTAATTTCCTTATCCATTTGACAAAGAACTATTATATATAATTAAACTGTGTATATAAAAATTTTTTATTTTGTGTCATGTATCTGATTTTTTTAATGAACTTTTTCATGTAAGATTAGTTTTAAAGAATGGCTATTCATTATGTTTGTATATTCATGAAGAACAACTTATTTGTTCTGAAGTTGATTTAAATATTCTTTCTAACAACCTTTAAGAAAAAGTAAAAAGTTAAGAAATAAAAAGAATAAAAAGGAATTCTTGGTAATGTCTTTAAAATGAGAGAAATCACTGACATAATTTAGGCTATTTTACTTTCTTTGACAAGACCAAATTTCATTCATAATCATCATGACAGTTGTGTAGTGTTTTTTGGATTTAAGAACCACATTGTGCCCTTGAAACCATTCAGAATACCTTATCTGACAAACAGCACTCTAGCAGCTGCCGAGAACCCAAGCAACTGTATATCAGCCTCTTAAAAACCATAGAACAATTTAGTAATCACAGAGTAACAGACTAGTAACCACTCAGTATCATAGCAACTGCATATCAATGTCTTTAAAACCAGCAGAACACCTTAGTAGTCACATATTGTAACAACATGTTAGAAACCACCCAAAAGCCTAGCAACTGCATAGCAATTTTCTACTCAGAACACCTTAGTAATCACATACAGTAGCAACAACCTAGTAACCACCCAAAATCATAGCAACTGGATATCAGTGCCCTAAAAAACATTGAGAGCAATGTAGTAATCACATAGCAACACCTTAGCAACTATAAAGAACCACTTATCAATTATATCAGTGTTTCCCAACCTTTTGATAAGTAAGAAAATCCCACAGCGCACCACTAAGCACTAAAACGTGCTTTTTTTATTCTTCTAATTATTAAACAGTGAGTTGTCAGGGTTGGTATTTTGCCTTTATATGTGATCAGACACTTGCTCTTAACATTTTCTGAAAATCATGCTCAAATGGAGTTAAGGCTTTTGAAATGCGAATGACCGAGGTTATGTGTTTTGTCCGTCATTAGAATGACCGCATCTGAGGCAGTGAATTAATTGCAGTTTCTTAAAGCTATATGGGCACTCAGGTTTTCTTGTTGTTTAATACATTTGGCAAAAATCTTACAATATAAAAGATGAACATTTATGCACAGGATATTTAAAACGTATGAAATCATATTGGCTACAGCTAGACGGCAAATGCTAAGACACTTCTCTGCAGAACATTATCTTTTATAGACAGCGTTTCTTGAGTGCAGAAAACACTGCACTTTTTCAAACATCAGTTCTTTATTTACTCTTGCATTGCAAAGAAGCAGATGTCTAACTGCAAACCGAGCATTGCAGCACTTCATTCTGAATGAAGACGGGGTGGAGTTATGAGGTTTGACTGACAATATGAGGATCCAATGGCGATACAAAGTTTAGTCACAAGCTCTTTTGAATGCTTTTCTTGGTTAAATATTTGAAGAGTTCAGAATGCAAAACCAGCTAAAAGCCATCTCGGTCAAAAATGAGATAATGATAGTGAGTGAATGCTCTCGACACATATTATACGTCCATCAAATAGTTTTACTTCAAACTCACTAAATTCCAGCCTCAGCCCAATCAGAAGTATCAGTACTACATAGAAACCTATACAAAGTGCCAGAAAGAAATGCTAATTTTAAAGAAAAACGTGAGATGGATTTAGAGGCGTTTGCATCTGAACTCTTCAGTTGTAAAACCCACAAACAGACATAACAATGACCAGATTTATAATAACAATGAATTATAATAGAGATAGGAAGTTTTTGAGAATTGAGAACACCCTACCTGTCACGGCACAGTGGTTGGGAAACACTGAATTATATTAAAGCAACACACTAATAAAGTGGCCACAAAGTTCACTCACTTATATTTCAGAATACGTACATATTTAGTTAGGTATAATCTTACAAACACATACATATCATCGCAGCACATGAAAGATCTGGAGACGTTGTGGAAAGTGCAAGAAGGGAACCATTAAAGTATCAAATGACACTTGTTTGTGTTCGGAGTGTTTCGGTATTCATCAGGATGACGGCTGATCTGCGCTGCTGGGATTGAATTGATCAGCACACACCCTGCTAATCTACTGAGATCTGACTGGAGGAGAGAGATGCTGTGTGTGTGTGTGTGTGTGTGTTGGCTGACTCTAGCAAGTCTGAGTCGTTGCTCATCAGCCTCATATTTCACCGGCCTGCCCTTCGGCTCAAGGCTGAGCACTTTACAGCCACCACCTCATCTCGCAATAAAGTGGCACAAATGACCGGACAACCTCAGATATCTGAAGTTCCTTCTGGAGGTCAAAACACACACACACACACACAAATTCGTACCAGCCCTGTGCTTTTACAGAAACACTGGGAAGCGTTCTTGTGGTAATCTGCTGGAAGAACAGGCTGTATCAGTTAGTGCGATGTAGTCTGCTGTTATTCCGGTGCTCCGTAGACGCCCAGAGAGAATCTGAGGTCAATCTAAGTGCTGTTGAAATGTGGGAGCAGGAATAGGGAAGTTGGAGAATGCTTGGAAAGGGTGGGAGGGTGACACGTGCAGGCTTTCACTTCATACTTTCAGTGCGAGAAAATGAAAAAACTAACTTTGCTCTGTGCTGTTTGGCCCCTCCAACATTCTGTAGTACAGAGGAGGGAGGCGCTTTCAGACCCTTATCTGAAGCCCTTTGGTCTGTTGCTATTGCAGAAGACTTTCTGTAACTCAAGTGTACATTTATGCTTCATATTTTGGACTTTAGTCTGTTTTCAGGTCAGTGGCTCTCCTCTACTGTTGTTGGCTCAGGGTAGTGATGTGGTAAATGTTTTCACTGGTGTCTCGTTTCCTGTTTGTGCAGGTGATCTTCAGTCTTTGGTCTGTTTTCTGTGCTAGGGTGGATCTGTTTCTCTTTTAGTAGTTGTGTTGGAGCCTTCTGAATAATCGAATTAAATCTGTGGCATTTTATTTCTGTTGTCTGTTGTGGAAGAATGACTTCCCGCTTTAGTATCTTGGGAGAGGAAATAATTTCATGATCCTGTTGTGATATTTATGGAGCTCTGTGTAGGAAATGGTCTTCTCAAGATATATTCTGATACATGAAGACTCTACTGATTCGTGATTTTATTGATTCTGTAATCTATTTTGTGAAAGATTCATGCATGTATACATTTTCTTTTTTGACCTCGTAATATTTTTACTTAATCTTGCCCTGAAAATGAAAGTCCACAAACCCCGTCCCTCCACAATCAACTGCAAGCTCACATTTGTGACTCTGGACCACAAAACCAGTCTTAAGTCGCTGGGGTATATTTGTAGCAATAGCCAAAAATACATTGTATGGGTCAAATTTATTGATTTTCTTTTATGCCAAAAATCATTAGGAAATTGATCATGTTCCATGAAGATATTTAGTAAAATTCCTACTGTAAATATATCAAAACTTAATTTTTTATTAGTAATATGCATTAGTAAGAGCTTCATTTGACAACTTTAAAGGCGATTTTCTCAATATTTAGATTTTTTTGCACACTCAGATTCCAGATATTCAAATATTCGTATCTCAGCCAAATATTGTCCTATCCCAACAAACCATACATCAATGGAAAGCTTATTTATTCCATTTTTAGATTATGTATAAAGCTCAGTTTCAAAAAATTGACCCTTATGACTGGTTTTGTGGTCCAGGGTCACATTTAAGTGCACTGCCCACATTTCAAACTCCAATCCGCAACTAGAGACGAAACTGTATGAAAATTACACATTACATTTATAGTGGACAAAATGATCATAGTTATCAATATTATCATGTTATTGTTAATATATAAAGTGCTGCAAAAAGTATTCATACAGACAAGTTTTTCAAGATCAAGTTTTATGTCGAAACCCAACAAACAAATACAGTTAGCAACACTTTGCACTTTTTGTTTGCATAAACATTACAACAATAACATTAAAACAATGGTAATCAAATCACGTTAATCAAATACGTTTTTAAAGATAATTAAGATATGAAACGGTAATACTAAGCATGGTTTATGGCCAAACCGGTAATCGTTTTATCCTTACCAACAACCAGTGGCCAGAACCAAATCCCTGTCTTACACATTTGTATTTTTCAGAAGAGAAGAACTTTTGCTTCTTCTGTTTCATTATGACTTTAAATAGAATAATCCCACCTCACATACTTCTCATTATTCAATGCTATTTTTCTACTATGACAACATTTAGCTATGTTCTTTGATTAGCCAAGCAGCTGACCAAGAGTCAGGCTGGCTATATGCCGCAGTGCTGGTAGTCCCAGAATGTGATTTCACCCCCGCCTTCAGAATCGAGGAGTGCATGGAACATGATTTTAACTATGGGGGATATGAACGCAGACCAAAGTGGTGCCGAGCTGCACCTGCCAAAAGTGCTGACTTTTCACAGTTTGTCTCATTTTGCATCTCAGTGATCGTTTGTTCCAGCATCCATCAGTGGATGATGTTCTGTTTATTAAAAGTGCTCGAGAAGATACATTGTTTCTTGCTTTAAATGTTTGCATTGGTGGGTTTTTTTTTCAGTGACCCTTTCGGCAGATTCTCTACATGCCAATAGGTGGCAACAAGTGACTCTGTTTAAGTCATTGAATTATTTATACAACCTGTTCATTCAAAAACAATGATTAATTTAGTAATGCCACAACTGTGTTCCTTAAATAGCTTTAAAGGGAAAACTCGACAAAAAAAAAAACGAAAATTCTGTCATTAAAGGAGAAGTCCACTTACAGAGCAACAATTTACAGATAATGTACTTACCCCCTTGTCATCCAACATGTTCATGTCTTTCTTTCTTCAGTCATAAAGAAATTATGTTTTTTGAAGAAAACATTTCAGGATTTTTCTCCATATAATGGACTGATATGGTGCCCCAATTTTGAACTTCCAAAATGTAGTTTAAATGCGGCTTCAAACGATCCCAAATGTGGTTGTAAACAATCCCAGTCGAGGAAGAAGGGTCTCATCTAGCAAAATGATTTGTTATTTTAATTAATACTTTTTAATTTTAAAAGCTCGTCTTGTCTTACTCTGCCTGAACTCTGTGTATTCTGACTCAAGACAGTTAGGGTATGTCAAAAAACTCCAATCGTATTTTCTCCCTCAACTTCAAAAATCATTTCAAAATCATCCTACATCACTGCAGAAGTACTGACACAGTCTTTGCAAAGTGAAAATGCAAAGAAGATCAAACAGCCTTAACAAAAAATGTAAAAAAGTGATATATGACGATTTTTAAGTTGAGGGTGAACATACCCTAACTGTCATGAACAGGAAAAAAAGTTCAGGCAGAGTAAGACAAGACGAGCATTTGACATTAAAAAGTATATAAGTTGTATTATTGTTATGAAAATAACTGATTGTTTCACTAGATAAGACTCTTCTTCCTCGGCTGGGATCGTTTACAACCGCATTTGTGATCGTTTGAAGCTGCATTTAAACTGTATTTTGCAAGTTCAAAATCGGGGCACAATATCAGTCCATTATATGGAGAAAAATCCTGAAATGTTTTCCTCTAAAAACATAATTTCTTTATGACTGAAGAAAGAAAGACATGAACATCTTGAATGACAAGGGGGTGAGTACATTATCTGTAAATTGTTGTTCTGAAAGTGAACTTCTCCTTTAATTACCCTCTTGTCTGTCCAAAACCGTAGACCTTCATTCGTCAGGTATATAACAGATATAATTTTTGAAACACTTCAAATGTTTTGTTTTTTCGTAGAATCCCTTCTTTTTCGTTTGTTATAATTTGTATCTTAACTTTAATATAATTCTGTTGGTGAATTATCTATCGAATAAAACAAGAATGCTAAATGAACGTTTCTTGGAATGAAGTGCGTTCAGGACAAAGCCTGCTGCCATGCTTCCGCGGCCGAGACAGAAGGCCAAAACACAGTCTATGCAGGGCCAAAAAGCTCTTGGATCAAAAATATCTTAATTTGTGTTCCAAAGATGAACGAAGGTGTTATGGGTTTGATATGAGTGTGCCAAGCATGAGGTTGAGTAATTGGCTGAGGGTGAGTAATACTGTAATCAATTTATCATTCCTGCAACTTGCTGTTTGCTTTGCTTCTCAACCCTTTTTATGTTGTGAATGTTACAAATACTGTTTTTTGTATTGTTAAGCTTATGTTTTCTTTTGCTTGGTCTCCACATTTTAGCCCTAATTCTAACCAGTTGAAGTTTTTCAAGCTGCCTGAAGCCAGAATGAAGGTCTGTGCCTTTGCAGCACAGCTGGCCAGACACTCCCTTCAGGGCCCCAGAAAAACCCGACATGGTGTGGTCACGGTCTGTAGAACCACTGCTGCGTTTAGAGTCCGGCACCGGCAATGAGAGAAACGCCACTGTTTCCCATTATGAAGCGTGTCTCAGCACAGTGCACTTCATGCATCGCCTCTCCACGTCTCTTCCTTTTCTAGAGTTTCTAATAATCCTTTAAAGTTTGAAAATAATGTACTAGCGCTTGAGTTAAACAAATAACACCAGTGTTGAAAATAACACCAGCTTTGCTTGTGTTTTCTGTTTGGAACGAGAGGTGTGGTCACTTCCAGTTTTATAGTAGTGGTCTAAAATGAATGAAATGTTGTGGTTGCGGTTTACACATGCCAGAATGAAGTCACTTCTTTCATGCCAAACAGTAAATAAGTTAGCTTTAAAACAGCTCTACGATGTTTTCCCCTAACCTAAATAAGAAAAAAGTGCAAATAAATTCTTAATGAATCTAGAAAATATCTGAAACAAAAATAAATCAGCTTTGTTAGTATGTATTGCTGCGTCGTACTGCTAAGTATCCCATGCATACCGCACACACATTTGCATACTACATCGCTAGTAGAACTAGTATGGCTGCACGCCATTGGAGACACATCCCTAGAGCTCCATCTGCTCTTTGTCAGTCGTTCAGTTGTTTTGTGAAAAGAATAGTTTTAAAGAAGAGGATGTTCCCGCTCTTCTTCTCCCTCCTCTGTGCGCTGAGGTCTGGCTGAGAGCAGCAAGGGTTTGTGGGAAATGCGTGAGAGATGAGCAGACACTAGTATGTGCCGAACTTTAAACAGCGCTTTATTTTACTTGCTTTAACTGGCGAGGTTTGAACTTTAACGGCGCGTTTGAGCTTGCGTCTCTGTCGGGATGTTAACGGAAGCGGTGCGTGAGAGTTGGAGGTTTTCGCTCTGGACGTGTACGTGAAATCTGCAGGTAAACAAAGACACTACTGAAAGTTTGATAACTGCACGTTCGCGACGCGACACATCAGAACGCAACGCGCCCTTTATACGTAAGCAATAAAGCACGAACAGTTGACGCGCGCGGAACGCGCATAAGCTATTCATGAAGACAAGTTCAGTGATTTATAATGGATCGTTGCGTTCTGTTGTGACGCGTCGCGTCGCGTTCAGACACGGAGGAGTAAAATGTAATGTTTTTAATTTTAGTAAATAGTAAATCACAGTGAGTCTTCCACAGCTGTACCACAGGCAGTTAGACTACAGTGCTTATCGTAGGATAGTACTAATGTCTTTTTCACTCTTCTCATAAAAAAAGTTGTGTGGTATGAAGCAGATGTGCTGTTTGCTTTATGTACACAAAGCATCACTACTATTATCAATATAGTGTCACCACTGCTATTTTTTTTAGATATATTTACTCTGGCTAACCATGGTAGATTTGGAAACGTGTATATAAACACAACAGTTTGAAAAGTTTGTGATCAGTAAGAGTTGTAATGCTTTTAAAAAAGTCTCTTATGCTCATCAAGGCCGCATTTATTTGATCAAAAACAGAAAAAATGGTTATATTGCAAAATGTTATTACAATATAAAATAATGTTTGTTTGTTTGTTTTTTTATTTTATTTGAATATACTTTACTCTAATTCATTCCTGTGATGCAAAGCTGAATTTTCATCTTTAGCTGTTACTCCAGTCTTAATGATCCTTCAGAAATCACTCTAATATGCTGATTTATTATTAGAATTATCAACAGATGTGCTGTCAAATATTATTATTATTATTTTTTTTTTTTGGAACATGTGATAACAAGAACAGCATTTATTCAAAATATAAATCTTTTCTAACAATGTATATCTGTACTATCACTTTTGATCAATTTAACACATCCTTCGTGAATAAAAGTATTAATTTCTTTCAAAAAAGAAAGAATAAAATTTTACGGACCCCAGACTTGAACAGTATGAACAGTAGTGCATATTGTTAGATTGTTAGAAAATCTTTTTATTTTTAAAATAAATGCTGTTCTTTTTAACCTTTTATTGATCAAAGTATCCTGAAAAAGGGTATCACAGGTAAAAAAAAAAAAAGAAGCAGCAGAACTGTTTCCAGCACTGATAATAAATCAGCATATTAGAATGATTTTTGAAGGATCATGTGACACTGAAGACTGGAGTAATATTTCTGAAACTTTAATTACAGATATAAATTAAATTTTAGTGTATATTGATATAGAAAAACATTGTTTTACATTGTAATATTATTTTACAATATTACACTTTTTTCTGTTTTTTTGATCAAATGAACACAGCCTTGATGAGCATTAGAAACGTCCAACTGTGCAGTGTGAGATATTCAGTTGATATCATGGGTGTTACTTCCCTGGCAAATTTGCAATTATGAGTCATCCTGTCTGAACATCTTCAGTGTTTTGCATCTGTATTCATGTGTGTTGTGTCTTTGATGTATTGGTGTAGCATGATGAAGACAGATGCTTTGATGATCTGTTTCTGCTATGACTGCCTCCCTGTGGAGTAACACTAGAACAGCAGGCTATGGAGTTACAGCATGTCCAGTATCTCTTTTTGCTATTTATTTAGTATTTGAGAAGTTTTTAAGTTTGGGATTTGATTTACAATATTGTTGAATTAGGTTGAATTTTTTTACATGTACACTACATTGATTTAGTCTGAAACTGTTTTCAGACTAAATCAATAAAAAGTCACTTTTAAAGGAGTAGTTTCCTCAAAAATGAAAATTTGTTAAAAAAAAGTACTCAGGCCATGCGAGATGTAGACGAGTTTCTTCATAGGAACATATTTTATTAGATTATTATTATTATATTGTAATGTAGCACTACCTCACTTGCTCACCAATGGATCCTCTGCGGTGAATGGGTGCCGTCAGAATGAGAGTCCAAACAGCTGAAAACATCACAAGTGTTTGACATGACTCAATTGCAGTTTTCTCCAAGTCTGTTCTGATGATGAAACAAACTCATCTTGGGTGGCCTAAAGATGAGTAAATTTTCAGCAAATTTTCTTTTTTGCGTTGTTCTTTTAACGGATGTTTCACTGGCACCACAAGTCTGCAATTAATCAACCCCATTCTCTGGAACAATCCCAGTGCAAAAGTCTAAAAGAGTCATGGACAGGAAGGGAAAAAAACAAAAATGCTTAATGCAGATTAATAAGATGTAACTAACTTATGTAATCATGGATAATTAGTTTAGCTAAATAAATAGGCCTTTCAGCTAAATAGGCTTTTCAAAACATCAGGGGGAAAAACATTTCCCATATATTTTGTTATTAAAATCAGAGGCCCCGCGCCTAAACAAACTCCAAACAGCATTTTGGCACAAATGTGTCTGTCACTCAGTAAAAGCTGTCTAAGCAAATTGGTCTAATATGAATGAATTGCATAACAAGCAAACTGCACAAGGTAGAAAAAAGTATGACCAGACTACATAAAATACAGGTTAATTAGCAGTGAATTTGTGCTGAACACAGTGTGTTTTTTGCTGTGAATTATTGGCTAATGAGAGCATGAATGCATGCAAAATTAGAAGGTAATTAGAAACTACAACAACATCTAAGCTCCACAAGCTGACAGGAGGCTGAATTGTTGACCATCGCAGGTATTTATGACTTTTACACGTTTAGATGGGATGTGCTGTCATTCAGATGCAAGTATAAATCTCAGTATGTGTGCAGACATCCTGCGTGTCTCTCTGTCAAACATGCACTCTCATCAGTCACTCATCTCAGCTCTGTATCTGTGGCCAAGCTTATTTCAAAGCTTAACATTGATATATTCTCACAATAACTGTTTACTCTGCAGTGGCGCCGAATCGTCTTTCTGTAAATGCTTGATAATTAGCCATTTGCATTCCTTAACTAAATGCTAAAGAGAGCAGATGAATCCTAGACGCTAATAATTGGAGACAAGAGCTGTTTGGTGCTTGTATTGATTATGTCCTATTATATATTTGAATGTGTTTCCAGCAGGTTGTGATGCTGAACCCTCAATGGCAATTCCAGTGTTTCAAAACTCAAGCGACTAAATGCAACAGACTGTTAATGTTAGTTTTCTACACACCCATATGTGTAGAAAGCATTTCATTTTGTCATTTAAAAAATGTAAATAAATGTCTGCACTGTTATAGTGTGGTGCAAGAAACCTTTGAAATGTAAATATTAGATTAGATTATTATTGTCTAATATATAAACATCAGTAGGTTTGTAAATGTAAACAGGTGGGAGAAGATCTTGATTTGCATCAAAATATCAGATTGAATAGATCTGCTGCTGATTGTTATTACATAAATATTTATCAAACAACAGTATTGACGTAAAGGAGTAAAACACTCATTGTTTGTTTTAAATGTATTTATTTGTGTTACTTTGAAAAATAACACCTAAACCTGAATGTTTACTTCATGCAGAAACACTTAAAGGCTGTAATCATTTGTTTTTAAACAGTATATAGACTGTATTTCCCTTGTACTTAAATGACATTAGGAATTATTTATGTGTTGCTGAAGACAGTATTAGCATATTTGTTACATATTAAAGAAATAATTGCCTTTAGAATCTAAGATTGAAAAACAAGTTCATCCACAAACAGATGTGCGGATATAATGTGCTGCAATATCCCTGCTTCATAAGCTGCTTTCACATGTAAAACCTGGTAAATTGCTGTAAAATTGCCAGATTAGGAAATGCATCACATTTGCCTTTCACACAAGCAATGGCTTTCTGACTCTTCCTATTTAATATACATTTCACACTTCAGCAATAAAATACCAGTAAAATCTATGATGTCAGTCATCGGAAATGACTGTTAAATGCTGCAGCATTTTTTTCATCCGCTCAGATGAGGAGAAGTGTATGGGGGTAGAATTGTAGCATAATTCCAAATAAATAGATTATGATCCACAAATAAATGTAAAAAAAAATGAAAAAAAAACCCAAAAAAAACATCGACAAATAAATGGAATGAATCCTACAAATAAATATTAGACTTTCACAAACATGAATTAAATTCACACAAAAAATACTTTGCCTGACATTCATTTGTGAATTGTGTCCTGTGCATTTGTAGATCACTGCGTGCATTTGTGGATTTTGAAACATTTTTAGTGTCAAGATGCCGACGATCCACAAATGCATGGACTCCACCCACCGTCTACTCAAGCCAATCAGATAACAGCCTCACTTTGCTGATCTATCATAGCACGTTCTCGCTATAACCAATCACGGTTCACTTTACAATCAGGGTGGTCTATTCCGGAAATAACTTCATTTATCTGCCTTGGCTCAAATAGGAAATATTTGAGCCAATGCAGTTGTGGATCTCATTTATTTATTTGTCAGTATGTGTATTTTTTGTAAATATCTACATTTATTTGTGGATCATAATCTATTTATTTGGAATTATGCTACAATTCTACCCCCATATAGGTGCTTTAGTTTTATTATCTGTTCAGTTCTGCTTTTTTTTTTGTCTTCTACTTTCTAGTCACAAATGTTATTGTCGTCATTACTGAATAATTGCATAATTTCTGTCAAAGCTTTTATTAATTGTCTAAAGTGGACTTCTTGTTTCAATCCTGACCCTGAAAGTACTTGAATTAGTAATCTACAGCTTTACACGTCAAAATGGTAATTTACCAGTGATGTTAGAACTTCATCTGTACAAACTGGCAGATTTTTCAACAATTTCAAAGAATTTCTTAACAGTTCACACTTGTTGTCTTAAATGGTCGTCTCAGTTGCTTTGATGGAACAAGCTGTAAATTTCTTTAATTCTCTATTTTCATTTGCATTTGAACACATTTTGTCAAAAATGATTTTAACGTATGCCTTGTATTTTCAGTATTTTAAAATATTTAAAAAGTTCTAATTAAACTGTTCTGATGATCCTATTGTGTAATTCTGTTCTTCTGTATTGTGTATGGTACAGTATTTGTGCAGTTAATTAATTCAGACCAATACACATTTGAGGTCAAAAGTTTACATACACCTTGCAAAATCTGCAAAATATTAGTTATTTTACCAAAATAAGAGGGATCATACAAAATGCATGTTATTGTTTATTTAGTACTGACCTGAATAAAATCTTTTGCATACAAAATGTTTACATATAGTCCACAAGAGAAAATAATAGTTGAATTTATAAAAATGACCCTGTTCAAAGGTTTACATAAACTTGATTCTTAATACTTCTTTGTTACCTGAATGATCCACAGTTTTTTTTGTTGTTTGTTTAGTGATAGTTGTTCATGAGTCCCATGTTTGTCCTGAACAGTTAAACTGCCCACTGTTCTTCAGAAAAATCCTTTAGGTCCCACAAATTCTTTGGTTTTTCAGCATTTTTGTGTATTTGAACCCTTTCCAACAATCACTGTATGATTTTGAGATCCATCTTTGCACACTGAGGACAACTGAGGGCTCACATGCAACTATTACAGAAGGTTCAAACGCTCTCTGATGCTTCAGAAGGAAACACGATGGTGCCGGGGGGGTGAAAACTTTTTAAATTTAAAGATCAGAGTAAATTTAACTTATTTTGTGTTCTTGGAAACATGTAACTTCCGTAGCTTCTGAAAAGAAGTATTAAATGAAAAAAATATGATAGTTAGGCGAAATAAGAAAATGTATAAATCTTCTGTGTTTATTTACACCCGGCTCTTAATGCATCGTTTTACCTTCTGGAGCATCAGTGAGTGTTTGAACCTTCTGTAATAGTTGCATATGAGTCCCTCAGTTGTCCTTAGTGTGAAAAGATGGAAAGACATGCAATCATTGTTTGAAAGGGTTCAAATACACAAAAATGCTGAAAAACAAAGAATGTGTGAGACCTGAAGGATTTCTGTGAAGAACAGCAGCAGTTTAACTGTTCAAGACAAACAAGGGACTCAAGAACAACTATCACTAAAATAAAAAACACAGCTGTGGATCATTCAGGCAACAACACCGTATTAAAAATCAAGTGTATGTAAACATTTAAACAGGGTCATTTTTATTTTCTCTTGTGGACTATATGTAAACATCTTTTATGTAAAATGTCTTATTCAGGTCAGTACTAAATAAAAATAACATGCATTTTGTATGATCCCTCTTATTTTGGTAAAATAATTAACATTTTGCAGATTCTGCAAGGTGTATGTAAACTTTAGACCTCAACTGTATTTACAAAATATCAACCTGGATTAGGTAAAGGTATTTGTTTGAGACTTGTTTGAATGTTTCTAAACTAGGGAAGCACACAAACACAGGGAATTCGTATTTGATATGAGCAGTGAAGAAAGATTGACAGCCAGTGTCCAATCCAAGTGAGGGAGCAGAATGAACTGTTGCATAACTGCCACCCCTGCCAATGAGCTGACCCAGTTTTATTTTCGACAATATATTATCACTTTGCCATTCCTAAAATGAGATTTTCACATTTGCTGTCATTTGTTCAGGCACTCAACAGATGGCACTGTTCAACTGTGTGTGATGACTTGAGGAAGATTGTGCTAATGCAGTACATTTGAGAGTAAATAAATAAAACAAACTCTTCAACTTCAAAAACCAGCCTTAGTGAGCAATGCATTTAATTGTTTTTCATGGTCATTCATCTCCACCTGTTCGGCCCTATGAATTAATGCTCTCGCTGTACAGAGAAGTAACAAAAAAGCATTTGTGTTCTTTAATCAACCTCCTCATTGCATCTCAGTCACGTCTCTGTTCAGATCTCAGATGAAGTTCTGTTCAAGGGTCATAACCTTCTTAAGATGCAGTCCTTTATGACAACAGCTAGCATTAGTCTGTATTGTCCTTCAGTGGCTAATGGCTCTGAAATGTTGCCAGAACCAGAATAAAACAGATTGGACTCTCGGATGATGTCACTGATGTGGGAGGACAGCAGGTGACGATCGTTACATTTGTTTCTGATGTAGTTCTGGTTTTTATCGCTGTTGGCAGAAGCCTGTGGTAACATTGGCCTTCTATAATGTCGGCCTGTTGATTTGAGCTTGTTTCTCTCTTGTGAAATGTTTCTGATGGTGCGGGCAGGGTGCTATCTGGACACTGAGATTGCTGCTATCAGCAGGAGATATCAGACAGTTCATTAAAGGTCACTTACGCAAGGTTAAATGGGTGAACGGATTGAGATGTTTTTCAGTGTGCAGGTACTTCTTGTTAGTCAGCGTGTCATTTAGGCAAATTAATGGGCGTTCTGTTCACATTCTCTACTAATGTATGAAAAGCAGTTTTACTTGGAAGTACGTCACAGTAATAACATACTAAGTAAAGCTGTGGTGCTAAAAGTATTAAAATGAAATAAAGAAATCTGTAAACTAACTGACTAGTCAGTTGTTGGATTGTTGTGACCCGTTCTTCATGTGTGTTGTGCAGCAGCGATGCAGGGCTGAAGGACGTGCTGTCAGACTGGGACTCAGACATGGATGGTGTGGAATGTCTTAAGGACACAGATGTTCTCCACAATGGCAGCCGAAGTGACCAGGAAGCTGCCCGACGTCTGGCCAGACGGCTCTACCACCTGGAGGGCTTCCGGCGCTCGGATGTCGCCAAACATCTGGGCAAGAAGTGAGTGCATTCAGCCATAAATTCAGATCTGTGTTTTCCTCCTCTCTATCCTGTCTTCGATTGGAAACGTGTTATACGCACCTGCCTGAGGAATGTCAAAACATTAGCTTCAAACTAGAACCTGAAAAAAAAAACATTGTGCAAAAATGTATGTTGATGCTTACTTTGAGTCTTTGATTGACAGGTAGTTTTGACAAACTCTCTGACAAAGCCACAGCAGAAACTGACTAGTGGATTGTTTTAGGGCTGCAACTAAGGATTATTTTGATAATCGATTAGTTGGCTGGTTATTTTTGCTCGTATTTTTTTTATTTTATTGACAAAAATCACACTATTCCACAAATGTGCCAACTGAATGCTATGAAAACATACAGTGCTTAATGTGCTAGACCACCTGTCGTAATAAAGAGACACAAACACAAATATTTTAGGAATCTGTCAAAAATGGTTTAAATCTAAAAATATTAGTGTCATTTATTGGCCAAATAACAAACTGAACAACTAAATAGCATTTATTTACATATCAAAAATTGCCTCCTATGCCTGTCATAACAGCTTGCATTCTTAGTCGCATTATGTTATTTTTTACCGTAATTGGGTGTCTGAAGAGAAAACACTATAAAATGCTTTTTAATAACAACAATAATTATATTATAGCTTTAGAAATAGCCTACTGTTGCTTAAAGAGCTTATGCATATTGGAGGACTAACCAATACAGAAAGCTAAAAAATAATTTTGGTGATCACCAATACTGTTGGTCTTACATAAATTTGTTTTAGTAGTTCGTTAAACACTGTATATAGTAAACACAGACATAAATCTCTCCATTAAAAATTAAAGGTATAATACAGATAGACGAATAAAAACAAACTTAAACAAAGTGTTAACCAACAGGTGAGAGAAATGTTCTGCATGAACACGCGTTCACTTTGATCAATGTCACGTTTACTGTCGTTTCTTTATATAAAAGGCGACTATGAACAGTCTGATATTTATTTTCAGATAATTACGCGCTGTTATCCATATACAGTTCCTACTCTCATTAAATATGTGCACTACATGTCTTTTGAACCTAAATTTAACGTTCAACAACAGATATTTTAACACAATCAGTGTTTTTGTGCTGAGTATTATTCTGTATGTCTGATGTGCCCACTGCTGCGCTGCTCATTCGGTAAAGATTTAAACTTAACACTCACTGTCAGGACGGACTTTTATGCAAAAATGGAAATGCTTGCATTAATTTGTGACATTTACAGATAAGGATAGGGACCATGAACTGAAAGTTTTTGCGCGGAGGATGCAAACGCATCTGTCAAAGCACCTGACAGGGCAAGCCATTACGCTAATACATTTGAAAATAAAAGCTTAAATAAAGAATTCTCCTGTTTTGGGCAGCTTGGATCATGTACATCTCCCACAGCATCTCATTCAGTTTTCTCCACTATTTTAGATGCATTTTGTCCATAGAAATGCATTGTTCAGTGCTGTAATTTTACGCGACTGGCTGAAGTTGTACGTGCACTGTGGACAAATCCGACTAATCAATAACGAGAATCGTTGTTGGTGATTTACATTATCGATAATAACCGATTTTATCGATTAGTTGTTGCAGCCCTAGATTGTTTAATCACTGAATAGCTCCGGCAGTGTCTATGTTGCTAAACCATCTTCTTCGTAATGCACACGTCACGTATTTATCGTTATTCAGGTGAAAATGTTATCTTTGCACTCAGATGTCATCAGTTTAGAGCACAGTTCAAAGTAGGACGACCATAAGCCGAGCAGTCCCCTCTGGCAGTAAAATGTAGCATGGCACGGGAAAAGTGTCCCTTGAGCAGCACATACACTACCAGTGTTTTTTAAGCTTAAATGCAAATAATTTTATAACGTTATGTAATTTGACTGCTTACCTTCATTTTTAAGAGTGGCACATTTAATCAAAATATGTAAAAGAGTTTCAAATCATTCTGTGTACTTCAGTACTTGGCCAGTCATCAGTTTGCTAACGCCAGTAAAAGAGTGTGTCTGCACAGTCCTCGTATTTATGCCAGATTTATTTTGAATAAATTCCAGTGTTTACACAAAAAAATGGTGTATGCATGTTTCAGTGGCGATTATTTTTATTAATTTTTTTTTTTTTTTTAAATTTATACTTCAGGCCCCTGGAGTTTTTCATTCCTTGCCTCATTCCCCTTTGATTTGCTCACTTGAGGTTTACAGACAAATACCCAAAAATAAAAATTGTTATCATTTACTTGCCATCAAGTTCTTCCAAACCTGTGTGAATTTCTTTCTTCTACTGAACACAAAATAGTATATTTTGAGGAATGTGTACAACAAAACAGTTGCTGGTCCCCATTGACTTATAAAAGTAAAGTCATTGGAGACCAGCAACTGTTTGGTTACCAAAATTCTTAAAAATATCTTCTATTTAGCTTTAAATAATATTTAAGTCCTCATTACTACAATATTATTCTTCAAAGCTGCTTTGAAAAATGCTATATACATAAATGCTACACTCTTAAAAAGATGTGTTAAAACAGACTCAAACTGTGTTAAATTCTTACACATCAATGGGTGAGTTCTGAGACAAGGTTTGTTGTGTTAATTTCAACACATTCGCTGTGTTAATGATTTTAACACAGTGAATGTGTCAGAAAGGTTAACATGAAGTGTAAACATGTGTAATGTTAACACATTATGTACTGGTACCTTTGTGGTACCTTGGCATAAAAGGGGTACTTTTGGCATAAAATCAGTTAAATAAAACAATAAACTAAAATGAGTTTGAAACATTTATTGTCAAGAAATTTTAACAATAACATTCGTAGAACAATATACAGAATGAATACAGTTTAAAGCATATGGCAGCTTTTTTCCCCATTTCATTAGGCAGAATAAATAAATAAATGGAAACATAATTCATTGTGTTTCTGCTTGCTTTTTGAACGACACAGCTGTGTCCACACCCTTAAAATGAATCTAACTTTAAAAATCTTCATCAGCACTTCAAGTATTTTTAGAACAGCATATTTATTTTTCATACCAAAGATCTTGTTACTTCAAGCTGTTGCTAATGCCATTCATACATTGCATTGTCTGTATACAAGCATCTAAAACAACAGCTCAGTTTATCATCCTCTAGTTTACTGTGGTGAACTGTGCTCACAGTTATTTCTCTGATATATTTCTTTGCCTCTGTCAGAACCAATCAGATCTGTGTGTGACCCTAGGTCAGTGGCTGCACTGGAGCAGTTAAACACTCAGCCTTCAAGTTCATCCCTCATATTCTCAGACACTGGAAATCAAGATTTGAACATACAGGCACTCATCCATATTCATAAGCACTCTCAGTGCCAGACGCAGTACTCCAGAGGAGAGCATCATTACTCCCGTGTTCTCTGTAGCACCGCCTCCACAGCCCTGCACTCATCCTGTCTCACTCTCCTGCTGTCTGAAGACCATCACTGTCCACAGCCCATGTGTCTTACTTTCCTGTCTGGAGACCATCATTATCAGTAACCCCATGCTCATCCTGTCACACAGTCCATAGCCACGCACATATCTTCTCTCACTCTACTGCTGTCTGAAGACAATCTCTGTCCACAGGACCTAATCCTGTAGAGGGCCTAATACTGAGCCCTGTGGCACACCATAGTTCTGTTGGGTTGGGCGTCTTGACATTAACACAGACAAACTTGTTGGATTGGTAGGGCCTAAACCATGCTAATACCTGCCCATAAATGCCAACATAATTCTCAGGCCTATTTAGGAGAATGTCATGGTCTATAGTGTCAAAGGCAGTAGGTCTAATAGCACTAGAAGGGAAATGCTTGTATTATCTGACCACAGCTGGAAGTCATTTTTATGACTTGCCAGAAGAAAAAGATAAATCCATAAGTACAAATCACCTCAGAGAATTTAAATCAATACACACTGTAGGAATTCTTAATGTATAAAAAAAGTGCATGCAGTATAATCACAAACAAACTGCACTTGAAAGTAAGAGTTGTTACAACAGTAGGTTACCAGCACAGCACAAATAAAAATACCTGGAGGAAGGCTTTCGTTTTAAAGTCTCAATTGTGAATATAATTATTTATATTCCACAAATACTGTATTTATTTCAGATGCTCTGTGTACATCCTCATCATTACACCAATAGAATGCTTGAATTCTATTTTTAAATTCATTGGTCAAAAGGTGTGGGAACCCTGAATGTCAAGTCTCAGTCATATAGTGACGCTGCCGTGAACTCATTCACATGTCTGACTGGGAATGCATGTTTCTTATGTAATGTGCTTTATACTCTGCTGTGGTTCCTCTTCTGCATCCCTCTCCATTATGGAGTTGTGTCAGGGTAGATTAATGTCTTTTCATGGTTGTTCATCATAAACTAGTAAAATGCTCTGAACTTCAGTATGTCTGATTTCTGTCACACTGACACATACAGTGAGTATAAAATGTTGTGATTATAGTGTACATGGGCTCTCATCAAATGTGATTCAGATACCAGGAACTGTATGGGTTCATGTCCATTTGAACTGTTGCTAATGTGAATGTCAGTTTTTATCTCTGTTATATTGTAATATGTATCTTCTGTTTGTGTCACAGTAATGACTTCAGTAAGATGGTTGCAGAAGAGTACCTCAAATTCTTTGAGTTTACAGACATGACATTGGACCAATCACTCAGGTGCGTCTCATGTCAAGTACTTGTCATTCAATTATTGTGCAGTCATACAGTCACAGTGTGTGTTGCTGCTATTTTGCAATGTCTAAAATGTAGCTCATTTGGTTGTATGTTTACAGTCTTTAACTCTAATATTTTTGCAACAATACCACTATTTTACTATAAGTAATCTTGCTGTTTGTTTAAAAAAACAAAAAAAAAACTGCTAAAATGAATTTTTAGTAGTAAATTATTTAATTCACACATTTATAAAAAAGAGGAATATTAAAAACAATACTAATAATAAACAATAATAATAATAAATGAATATTGTGATATACAGTGCACAGCATAAATGAGTACACCCCTTCTAAAACTTAACAAATTTAGCAATTACTCTTTCCTTAATAGACATGTTAGGGTTCTTTGGAGATATAATGTTCTAACAAGCTTGCTTGATCAGTGAAGTGATAAAATGTTGTGTTGCAAAAGAGAGTACACCCACTTGAAAGTTCCTAAATAAAAAAACTTGTATAGGTTTAAGGCAATGTTTGATCAACAGGTAAGTATATTAAACCAAAGGAGGACCAAAGCCAAAACCAAAGCCAGGAGATTTATTTCTTAGCATAAAAGAGGACAGTGGTACAAGAGGAATACCAAATTATTGTTTTAGGTTTGAAAATATAGCAGAAGTAGCACCAACATTCACAAACAATGGACTTGTGACAAGGCTCCTGAAATAATAGTTTTTCATTTAGTGATGAGTGAATTTTTGCTTGAAAAAGAGCAGAAGAAATACCATGCAAGTGTCTCAGAGCCAGCAAAAGCTATGAAAAGAGTGACACTTCATCTCACAGAGTACGACACAGCCTGCAGAAGTGACATGCATGGTTGTTGTCACCACTGGAATTACCTACTGTAGCCAAAGCATAATAAACTCATTTAACCTCTTCCAAGGCCCATATTTACAAAATATAGACTTCTGGGAATCAAGTCAATCATTTCGGATCCAGAAGCATCCAAAATGTTCTGCTGTTGCTAGAGGAGGAGTACAGTGAGAAGTGCCTGGTTCCCACAGTGGCGTTCAGTGGTAGTAAAGCTCTTCTATAGGGATGTATGAGTGCTGAAGGTGTGAAAAAGTTGTGCTTTATCAGTGCTGTCATGAATTTACACACCATGGTGTGAAGTAATACAAAAACTTGAAACAGAAGATGCTACCCTCTCCTCATTTGCTGCATTGTTGGGCAAATTTTTCAGCATGACAATGAAGATATTCGTTCATTCATTCTGAAAATCCTTCAGTGGACATGTATTTGACCTTGATCTTGATCTTGACACTCTTGAGCAGCTGTAGGGGATTCTGTAGAGACGAGCTGAACAACACCCATTAAAGACCAGGGCATTTAAGGAGCTCGCTTAAATGAACTTGTACACTCAGTGGCTTGGAGTTAGGGAGGACATGATAAGTACTAGAATATTATGCATTTGCTGACTTAAATCTAGGGTGTACTCATTTTTGCAATCCTTCATTTAAACAAAATTGGCTAATTTACTTATTTTACAGAAAATATTGGCATATATTTTTTTATTGAGTATATGTTCAATACATTTCAATTTTGCCATCTTTCCATGAATTATATTAGTGATTATTAAGAAAATACATCTTTTATATTTATTCAGAGGGGGTGTGCTCATTTATGCTGTGCACTGTATATCGTTACTGTTATGTGATATTACGTATACTGCAATAAAAAATGATAGAATATAGAATATTTTGAACAATAAAAATCGTCTGTGCAACCAGAAAATGCTGAACGTTATTATGTTGTTTTAATTTTTGAAGTCTGTTGTTATAAAGTTATTTTAGGACAGTGTCCAATCACAAGAGTCATTCTTACCAAGTTCAGATAATTGGCCAGTGTTCACAAACTTTTTCATTCATCTGTTTGTGTGGTTCTGGATTGTTATTTCATCCTGTGGTATGCCCACACACATCATTAATGTTTGTACTGTGATTGGAGCACTTTGTTGGCTCTTTTTATCTTGTATCTGGACCTGTTACTGGACCCCTGATGAGTCTTCACACACAAGCTACAAACGAGACACGTGATGTTCAATGTTCTGTTGTATTGCTGTTTTTATGTTGCAGATGTTTTCTGAAAGCATTCTCACTAATGGGCGAGACTCAGGAGAGAGAGCGGGTGTTAATTCATTTCTCTAATCGGTACTATCAGTGTAATCCCACTGTCATCAATGCACAAGGTACTTCATGAACCTTTCCTACAGAACCTTTCTGATTCACTCATTACTTAAAAATATATATTTCAGATCAGTTGAATATGTAAAGGATAATTATTATTCAGCGGTGGATGAACACATTTAAAAAAAAGCAAACGCAGAAGTTTAGTCATTTTAAAAGACTCATATTTTGAGACTTATTTATAGGCTATGTATATATTTAAATTAATTTAAATGCAGAGTTTAATAAAATTGCCAGCTCGTATAATAATTATTTGAATGCATTATATGAATTATAAATAACCCAGAATATAAACCTGCTCTGGAGTAATTTAATTTATCATTGTAGGAATGTTAAACATTTAAGCAAGCTGTTTCATTTCAATGTTTATGAGTGTTTTAAGAAAAATCTAAATGTGTCCAATGTGATATTTATATTGTGTTTACTTTATTAATTGTCTAAATGACCATTCCTTTTTAAGTAGGTTTTCCATCACATTTCCATTAAAAAAAAAAAAAAGTATATTGTTAAACGCAGCTCCAGTTGTGCAGCATGAGAGAAACTGAAATGACGGAGACATGCGTAGTAAACATGCAGTAAAGCTGTATCTACTTCTATTTCTTTTTGTATCTATCAGCTTTAAAATTATGGCAAATTCAGTAATGAAATTCAAACAATAAATACAGTTTTGGTGCTCTTTAATGTGGCAGGCGCGATCACTTTAGCATCTCAGTTTAAGCGGCAAGTGAACCCATTATATCTTTTTGTTTGCTACTATAGTAAGAAATGAACATGAATTAGCATCAATAGGTAGGCTATTTTATAAGAGAGCCTACAGTACAACCTACTGAAATGTCTCATATGATCGCTTATTCAGTGTCAAACTGTGGAAAACGTGTAAAGGTGCACACTACTGTGTGAACATTGTCACATAACAATAGATTTACCTTAGAATAACCATTCGGTGTCCATAAGCTCATCAGTCAGTTAAAAAATAACTATAAAGAGGAGCATTTTGATATATTAATGCGCTATTGCATATTAAGAATTTTATTTAACCTGTTGTATACATGATAAAAAATGCAAGAATGCAAGCTAAAGATACATTTCAACTCCTATAAAATTGCCTGTCACTAATATTACTAACCGACTGGATGTGTGAAAGACATATAACAACATTTATAGGATGCATTGAGTCGGAACCCAAACTACACTCAGTGGCCAAGTGATGTTTATGGTCCATGATACTGATACAGATTTTGTGTAATAAAAAAATTACACCTTGTGACTGTATATTTCAAGTTGGAAAAGACTTTTAGTTCCCACTTTCAGTAAACCTTATTTCCCAAGTCATCTACATGATGGATTAAAATGCTGATAAAGTTAAGAAAAGATGAAGCGTAAACACATACCAGTATGATTGAAATGTTAAAATGTAAAAAAAATAAAAAAAATAAAAAAATAAAGAAATAAAATAAAACGTTTATAAAATCTAAAAAAATAATAATAATAATAACTTGATGCCTACATTTTTTTCTTCTAGGAGCCAGTGGCTCCTTACTCGATTTTGTCTAGAGCCCCATATCTTTATTGACTAAAATAAAAAAATGCAGTGATATATATTTTGGCTTTATATCACTCACTGCTATGAGAGAAGAAAGAGAGTGTGGCCTAATACAAAAAACATGAAGCACAGCTAATATTTTCTCAAACTAAAAGTTGCCTGAGGACTATTTCTGTTTAATGCCTCGGCATGTAGAAGTCACTTCATATGAAATCTATAAATAAAACATTTGTGGTTTTGCACAACACTGGTTATCTGTTAGATCATTCAAGTCATTTTAAATCCTCTGTTTACTAATTCTCCATGAAACATGATTGGGTTTAATCGCTCATTCAGCATCACAGTGTCGTGTTTCTTCCATAGCAACCATCTTAGTAACAGCTATGACCAGTATATGGGTAAAAAGCTAAACCATCTCCTTGTTGCTAAGACTGTTGCCATGGAAGTGATGTTAGACTTTCTCCTGATGCAGAGATTGAATGTGCGTGTGACTTCAGAGGTTATTAAAAAAATAATGTTAACTCTCTTTGACCCGTCTGTGAGTGTGACCGAATGTTTCATTGATGTTTGCAGATGGAGTTCATTGCCTTACCTGTGCGCTTATGCTGCTCAACACTGACCTTCATGGCCCGGTAAGTGACCTTTGACCCTCTGCTGGAGTTGCCCATGTTAACAGCAAAATGAAAACTGACAGTTTGTTTCCTCTTTGCCATAAGCATATGAATGCAGACACCATTTGGCCTTATCAGAGCCTGTTAACTGTGAATGTAAAGATCCCACTGGAGGAGCATATGTCTGGGTCATATTTCACTGCAAAATAAGCAAAGAAATAAGAAACTAAATTGACTAGGTAGTTGACCAACTAATGTCAAGGATGTCAAACTGTTTTGTTCTTAAGTTCTTTTCCGTTTGATTGTATTAACTGTGATTAAATGTTCAGGGTTAAACCTGTGAAATCTGCATGAATGTGCTTGAATATAAGTACCATGAGTGGAAAATGAAAAGAAATGATTCAGAAATGTGCCATTAACCACAGGAGAGTGAAGAAAGAGGAAAGTTTTGCACCCCCCACTATTTCCTGAGTGAAATGTGAGGTGCATTCTGGGTCCTCTAAGAATAGCTCCTCTCATTGGTCTCCATGGAGTTTGATCATGTGTCTTGGAACTTACAGGACGCCGTGTTTTGAGTTTGACACGTTCAGTAGAACGCATGTGCCATGGAGACGTAGAGATTTCATGCCCACGCCGCAGCACTTCTCTAGACGCTTTCATTTCAAACATTGTTTAGTTTCATGTCATGTGGGTGCATACAGCTGAAAGTTGCGCAGCCGTGGATCTTTTCAGAAATATATGCCAAACGCCCACGCGCAAATACATGGCTACATTTGTGGAGGGAAGCGTTATGCATATCACACAGGTTATATAGAGACAGAGCAGGTACAAATGGGTAAATCTCATCAAAACCTGTCCAGGTTCGTCAAAATTTGAAAATTATCTTGTGGAACCAATAAAGACTTCATAAATGTTATGTCTGTTAGCTTTGTGCTCAACTACTGGTTTCCTGAAAGTTGACAGAATACATTTTTAGCAAATAGACGCATTAAAAGATAACCAAACATGGTGAACAAAGCCTGTTGTCTTTGTTTTTTAAACTTCCTGTTTCAACAGGACAAATGCTACCGTTCTAAAGTTCTTTTTTTATTACTTTGGATTTTTCCTTTAAAAAACAAAAAAAAAAAAACAGTACTTTTTTAGCAGTGATGCATTAAAATGATCAAATGTAACAGTTAAAATTAGGGCTGCATGACTGTGACAAAAATCATAATTGTCGATTATTAATTAAGATTATCACAATTTACACTGAATGATGTTTTGAATAGTTGTATACCATTGTTTGAAGCAACAACACGCAACATTTTATATATAGTTTCTTCTTTAAATATAAAAAATGTAAAAATTAAAAAAATTAAGATAACCTGTAGGAAAAATTCACACACTCTCTCACACACCCACCCACACATCTTAAGAAAGGAATCGTTCTTAAGAGGAAAGGAATCACTCATTTTTTTTTTGTGTAATTGTGCCTTTGAACGATTACATAATTGTGGCATCTGTATTTCACGATTAGAAATTCGATTAATTGTGCAGCCTTTAGTTAAAACCTTTATACTGTTACAGATTTTTTTTTGTTTATTTCAATAAATGTTGTTCTTTTAAACTTTTTATTCTTGAGAGAATCCTGAAAAAAAAAAAAAAAAGGGTTTTCACAATTGGGCAGTACAACTGCTTTCAACGTTGATAATAATCAGAAATGTTTCTTGAGCAGCAAATCAGCATACAAGAATGATTTCTAAAGACTAAAGACTGGAGTAATGATGTTGAAAATTCGCATTTAAATTATAATAATGTTTTATAACAATGTTTTTACTGTGTTTATGATTAAATAAATGCAGCCTTGGTGAACAAATGAGATTTCTTTCAAAAAAATAAAAACAATTGTAGTGTAAATCAAAAAAGGAATGCAAGACTGCACTTATAAAGACATATCATGCCGTCTCTCTGATCAATTTTTATTTGGACATTTTTTGTGACAATCCCATTAACTGCATTTTCCAATAATGCAAAAATCTCATTATACTTACTGTAATAGCTAATGGAAGTCATCCTGTTTGAGAACAAGGTTTTTCATTCAGTATAACTTTGATATACTCAGTTTAATTGAAGTAGTCATTTCCTGTAGTAACGAGAATTTAATTTTGCGGGTCGGTGGAGTAAACACACGTTTGCATTGTATTCATGTGTTACTGAGCAAGACTGAAATGGGTCTTTTTTTTGGAGAATGATTTATTGGCCTTGCAAAATAGCGTTTTACTCTCAGTCAGTCTTTGCTGACTTTGTGATCCGCGTGTGCTGCGGACCCATGTCAAATCATACAGAAAGAGAAAAAACGGCTTAATGTGCTGTTAAAGTGATGGATGACACGAGGCTATAGCATCATTTCAGCGAAGAAACTGCAGCGTGAGATCTTGTGGAATCGTGTATTTCGGAGCAGCCTGTGTCTCTCTTTGATATCTCGTGCCAGTCTGAACATTTGTCAGTGCCATCCACCTACAAACTCGGCTGGTGCTGGCAGGAACAGTAAAGTCAGTGGAACAAACACCGTCTGCGCTTTATTTTAGAATGCAAGCGGCCGCTCCTTCAGTCTTTGTCTGTGACATTATAAAAGCAGCAATCTGATGCTGTGAAGGAGAAATCAAGGTTCAGACAGAGTAATTGCAGAGAATGTATAATAGCAGCAGTCGGTGGATGTGCTAACTGTAGGCGCTTGTGAAATGCTTGAAGTTAAATCACTGTAAATCGTGAAGTATATTCCAGATCTTACGGCAGGTTTCAGCAGGTCACGGTAATGTTCATATGGTGAGATGAGGACTGCTGTCATTGCAGCAATTGTAGGACTGTGAAACTGCACTTGTGCTGTTGTGACATTTTTTCCACTTGTTTTTGCATGATCTGTTGTGCCAGCACTTTGAAAATGGTGAATAGTTATTTTTTTCCACGTGTTTCACATGTAATTTTCTTTCTTACAAAACAAGGACCGAACTACTGTGAACAAAACAGAACAGATGCACACAAAGAAAAAATCTCATTCGATAGGTTATGCTGCAACAATATGCAAACTCTTAATGTCATTCAGTAAATAGTTGCACTTCAATATGAAATGTTTTGTAGTAAAACAACTCATTTTTTGGTTTATATATATACAAACTATACAATAGCTCAGAGATCAGCTATGAAATAGCTCAGAGCAAATGCTCAGGGGACGTTAGTCATTAGATAGTGATTATTACATACTGCAGTTAAATAATCTCATGCTATTGGATTAGATCAATTCCAGATTGTAATAGATATTCTTAATCCTGTACATTTAGTTAAAGGTGTCACCTCGTCCAGCAGTACTTTATCAGGTGCATCAGTCTGTGAATTATTGCATGAGCTTTACATTACATGGTGTCAGACATCATTTATAAACAGTCTGTTACTGTGCATCAATCAATCTAAAAAATAAAAAGAGAAAACTGTTAAATAATATTATATAAAAGTTTATTTATTTGATTATCCAAAAATAGGCATTACAAGTCTACATTTATTTGACAAAAAAATACAGTAAAATAACTGTTTCTATTTTAATATATTTCATATTTCAAAACCATCTAGTATTTAAATCTCTTAATTGCCTTTGAACATGTCACATGTCACATGTCAGTACCACAATGATGTATGTGCTAGACAACATTAAATACAATATAACTAGATCTAAAAGGATCTAGTAAGGGCCTATGATTTCCGCGATGCGAAAAAGCAGACAAAATCGCAGAATCCAGTGATAAAAATGGAATTTACAGTTTTACATGGAATATCACAGAATTTATCAAAGTTAGATGAATTAATTACACTTATTACGAGGGGTGTAATGGTACACAGATGTCATGGCTCGGTATGTACCTCGGTTCGAGGGTCATGGTTCAATATGATTCCGGTACAACAGAAAAAAATAAACAACAAAACTACTATGCTAAGTTTCTTTTCATTTATTTTGAACAGACTGTAGTACAAATTAAAAAAAAAATTCCACCTAGATGTGAAAATCCTAAATATTATATCAAATTATAATGTTACATATAATCTGAAGTACGTATATACTTGAAATACTTGAAATTTAAAATATATATAAGATTTTTTTAACAGATAAACAAGGGGAAAAACTGTTTGACATGTAACGTAGCTTATATATGCTGAGGTTCAGTTCATTTTTGTGACAGAAAGGAAACTCATGGCAGAAAGCGACATCCTATTTATTTTCTTTATTTTACAAAAGACCTTTTACAGTGACGTATTATTAATAAGACAATAAATGATATTGTTTTAAGTTGATTTTGCTGGTATAAGGAAACAGTTGAAGTAATCGAGCTGGCGCACACACACACAAAACATAAGTTCCAGGCTTCCAGCATTGCTAACTTGACAGTGCAGTTGGTAACGTTACTTTATCAAAATAAAATACAGTCAACATCAGCGCGCCCTCCTCATTCTGTCACCGTTGGAACGCGACTGAAGTACAAAGCCTATAATTTACATAATAAATAATAGTTTAGCATTTGGATGCATTGCAAATATGGGAATATTATGGAATATTTGGATTTGTGCTGAATGAGAGCGGTAGGACACAAGAGCACAAAGCTTCATTTCGCAGACAGTTGAGTGCGCAAGCCTGTAAAGTAACTTAGTTATACTCCTTTGTCAGTGAAAGACACGTTCAGAATCAGCACATGGTCACTGTCCAGTGGTCTTTGTTTTCAAGTGCGCAACTCCTGGCATTCGCTGCGTTGTGGATTGAGGGTGAATTGCCTGTATTCGTTGGAAGGCCTCATGCACTGAACCAAGATGCATGTACAGTGACGTATGAATACATGTATCATTACACCCCTAAGTCAAATCACGATATGGACTAGTATCTGTAAATATTAAGCCACAAAAAGACTATTTAAATATAAATCCTGCATGGTTTGCATGTTTCCCGGTCTGAATGAATGAATGAATGAATGGCACAGATGCACGGTTACGTTTACTACACACATGCTTAAGCATGATACATGAACAACATCTCCAGAACTGCTCTGAGAGTCGCTTTACCAGGATTTTACCATTTAATTTGAGTAAAACTTGCGTCATATCATGAACACACAGAGGTTAAAAAGGAATTCACGGCAATCCGTCAAAATAAAAGTTTGGTTAACTTGAAGACAAAAGTAATAAATAATGAAAATATTAAAATATGTTTAGTTTTCATTAATTAAAAGATAAATAAATCAATGATTTATGCCTTCATTTGATAACCAGAAAATTGTAAGAGTTAATAAAACTTGTTTCTATGCATTTAAATAATTAGACATGCTAAAACGATAACAACAAAACATAAGGTCACATAGGCCACCAAACGTACTTTTTTGTTAAACCTTTAGTGAATTGTTGTTAAATTTGTTAAGTTCGTTAGGTTTCATGATTTTACATTATATGTGTTTATTATATATGATTACTAAAATTTAATTTAACTATTTAAAAGGAGTCCAGAAAAATTAAAACCGAAAAAAAAAAAAAAAAATTAATATGGAATTTGGGAAAAAATAAAATGGATTTCATAGGGCCCTAATCTAGTTTTCGGACAATCAGTTGTATCATCTTTTTATAGTGCCCTATCGGCCAGCAATAAAACTTCCTGTATGGTAAAGCACTAAGGAATTTCTGACAGAACAGCATAATTTCAGCCAAATAGTTTTGGGAAAAAAATGCATATTGTAAAAAGCACTATACAAATAAATTTCATTTTCAAATGTAATTTATACCTGTGCTTACTTTTTCAGCGTTCTTTGTTAAATAGAATGTTGTGTGTGTGTGTGTCAATGATAGCAGTGCATTAATATAGATTAGTGCTTTGCAATGATTAATTGTGATTAATAGCATCCAAAAAAAAAAAAAAAAAAAATTGTTTACAAAATATGTGTGTACAGTGTATATTTATTATATATATATAAATACACACATGCATTGATATTTTTAAAAATATGTTATGTTTATAAATTAAAATGTATTTATATCTAATATCAATTATATCAATAAAAAAAATATATACTTTTAAATATTTAAAAAATATATATTGTATGTGTACACATATATAATGTAAAAAAAATTATTTTGGATGAGATTAATCGTGATTAATCGTTGCACAGCAATAATATAGAAGGGTGATTAAACTGACTCGGAGCTACCTTTCAAAACTGTGGTTTTAATGCACATCTGCCAGCCAGTCAGAATTGAGTATTCAGACAGACCATGGTATATTAACTCTGTTTTACATTAAATTTACAAGCAAAATAATTACACAGTGATAAATTCTGCGATATAAAATGACTCATACTGTGATATAAGGTTTTGGCCTTGCCGCCTACCCCAGTGAATATGCTTCCTTATGTTTAATAGCAGGCTCTATTCAGTTTGTAAATTTGATGAGAAAGCAGGACTGACTGATTTACACCCATTGTAGGAGTGCATGCTGGGATGTCAGCATGAATTCATTAGTGATCCCCTCCTCTGCTGCTGTCAGTGGCGTTAGGTCGTGTCAGACTGGCGGGGTTAAATCAGGGTGATGCAGTGCCATCCTGTCCCATTAACAGCCCAATAAATGTTTCTCATGCCCCGCAGAATATTGGGAAGAAGATGACGTGCCAGGAATTCATCAATAACCTGGACGGACTCAATGCAGGACAAGATTTCCCTCGGGAGCTGCTGAAGGTAAGTCTCAAACAAATCTCTCACATTGCTCTTTGAGATGATGTATGAAAGGGTACATTACATTAAAAACTAGCTTGATGGATACAAAAGAATTCAGAGTGGAAATCAGCTGCTGTGATACTCTGTAACACACAATGCTGTCTACTTTCCCTTGTTTTCATAAGATCATCTGATCTTTACTAATCAGTCACCGTCACTTGATGTTTGTGCACTTGATACAAGCTCAGGACAAAAGCGCTCTTGACTCGGATTCATTAGTAATAGATGCTGTCATTGGAGGCAGACGTTTGGAGGCCTGGACTAATGCACAGATCTGAGCAAGATTCTATTTAAACTCTTGCTCCACCATGATGAAAGTTAAAACATAAAAATACAAAAATAACTTGTGGATATGCACAATGCAGTGATGTGTGACATAAACTTGTGTGGCTAGAAAGTGTCTACGTTCATAAAAATACAAGACAGAAGCAAGAGAGAAACCGTTTCACAGTTTTACAGTCATTTACATTTTATATAGAGCTAAATGTTTATGCAAATATTTTGTCCTTGACTTGTTTGTGATCGTAAGTGATGCTCACAAAGATTTAAATGTATGCTTTTGCTGCTGCTAATCTAAAGTGTACAATGCATTCAAGATGTACTGCGTTTTTCAGTTCATTCATTTCGTGGGAATCAAGCCTGTGACCTTGCTGTTGCTGGCGCCATGCTGTATTGTTTGAGCTACAGGAATGTTACAGATGCAGTAGAATAACAAAAACAAATACAGAACTGTTGATAACCATATTAAATATTTACAGGCTTCTTGAGCCAAAAAAGGTTTTGATGCTTTAATCCATATATATAACTTTTTTTAAGTGAGCTTTTAAATTTTATTTGCGTTGCTGGGCGTATTTGAAACAGATTGGTAACTTTATTTGTTATTTATTTATTAATTTTATAGGGTCACTTCCCTTTTCGTAGCTGGTTTGATTCACCATTAGTAGTGCTGGGTAGATTACTAACAAACTGTAATCCATTACTGATTACAGATTATATGTTGAAAATGGTGGTTAGTTTTGTAATCTAGGTTATTTATTTTAGGTAATGTAATCTGACTGCTTTTTAGATTACTTTTTTTAATCTAACTTGTTTTAAACGTAACATTAAATTCACCATATTGATAAAAAAAGCCATCGCATTTTTTAGATCAACATCATAAACTGCATTACAATGCATTACATTACGTTACTCCAGGGTTTCCCGAACAGGTTTTAATGTAAAAACAGCAGTGGGTTTGTGAGTTGATTAAAAACCCATAAATAAATTAAATCATAAAAATGTTAAATAAATATAATGTAAACACTTGAACACTAAAAACAGAAATATTGTACATGTTTACCTGCGGGTCAGAGTGACCATTAAGGAGGTGAACTGTGAACATGCGAATGTGTTGTTAAATTATTGAAATATTACTTTTCTCAGAGATATTACAAGTAAATATTTTATGTCAGATTGGTTTGGCTGACAGACTATTTGGGAAACCATGCATTACATGAATAAATATTAATAAACAAGAAAACAGCAATGACATTACGTGCACAAAGTGTTGCAGATCTGAAATGTTTTTGTATAGACTTCAAGAAACAACAGGCACTGAAAGTCACTGTATATGATGATGACAGTGTTTCACGGCTATACATCACCAGTGTTTAGTAACTTGTATATTTATTTGTTTCATGCATGGTCTAATTGCTTGAGAGGTGTTTCTGTCCAAATTCAGAAGCATGGTTTGCAAATTTATTACCTGGCATTTGTAAATGTAGTCAACGTGAATTGGTATTCCCGGTCTGAATATAATTTATCATGAGTAAATTATGAATAAATTACTGCCATTGTGTGAATATGTAATCATGCAATCCAGAAAAAAATAACTAATCTGATTATAAGCATTTTAAAATAAAGGAATAAGCCCTGTGAATCCGTGGTTTACAGTGAATTTATAACAGCTAAGGGGCGTTGTTAGGCACGACACGAAGCCCCCTTAGCTGTTATAAATTCACTGGAAACCACGGCTTCACAGGGCTTACTGCTTTTAAAAAACGGTTATTCCATATATGTAGTAAGGTTTCACAAAATAAAACAAATAAAGTGTAATGATATTAATAAAAAGGTTGCAACAAAGTGGTTGCCGAGCAACACACAGACATAAACAGGTGAATGTTTGTAGAGTAATTTACAACAGCTTAGAACGTGGTTCAACCAATGAGAATCAAGGACCGGAACTATCCATTTTATAATGTAATATAGCTGCAAGCAGTGATTACTGGGGTTCAAGCGATTAAAGCCATTTAAGCACATATGAAAAAAGACATTATTTAGCAAGCCTGTAACCACCTAAATCAATGATTTTATTTTTGGCAAGTCCAGGTAATTTACCATAGAAATTTGTTTTTTTAATGTTTATGACTGTTACAGTGAAGTCTTGAGTTTTCCTTTAGGCTTTATAGGATTTGGGGTTAATTGGAACGGGCCCCTTTTCTAAATAACCCTGTTATAGCTTTCCAAAGGGTAAATTTCAACATTTTTGACCTAGAGAGTCCAGAGAATTGTACTGCAGTGTTTTTTTTTCCCAGTGAAAAACCTAGGACTAGTTTGCAAAAGTAGCTTTTACTAGTATCTTCTCAACCATTTAACAAACAATTTGGTTGACAGCGGTGGCTGAGGCAAAGTTGTCCAGAAATGAGGAGTTTTATCATATGACACAAGTATTGTGTGTATGTGTGAAAAACTGCACAATGAACAATCCAGTGGCCGATTTCTTTCAAATTTCTCACAGACCTTTGAGGCAATGATTTAAAGTTTCGTTTCAACCGAACTCCATTAACCTTGTCAGTAGGTGCTCAACTTCGTCGGCCAATGGCTGACATATTTTTTGAGATATGCAAATGTCCTTACAGACACTATGGCACTTTGGACAAAGTGTTCTGAGTTTGGCGAAGATATCTCATTGCGTTCAGGAGTTTTTTACTAATAGGCATTTTACTAAAAGTGGACCTGCCCCTTTCGAACATTTTGGCTTCCCTTTGTGACGGTGAGTCGAAGTTCAATTAATTATTGATATTCACCCTCCAGAGAATCTTTCTGCACTGGTTTGGTTCTGATTGTGCAAAAAAAAACAAGGACTAGTTTGCAAAAGTAAAAAAGTAAAAAAAAATCCAAAATAGCCCAACATTTTGTGGGATTCCAATGACATAAAACACTTGAGCCTGCAACTGATAAAGATTTTGTTCTTATGATGACTGTAGCGCCCCCGCTACAGGGGGCTAGGCATGGTGACGTTGTTGGCGGTGTGAGTACTACCATCCCTCCAATTTTCAAGTCTCTATGACTTACGGTTTGGTCTGAACAATCAGTTTTACATGGAGATTGCTGATCCTTGGCCATTCTAACAATTACAATAGGGTTTCAGTGCTACACGCTTGAACCTCTAAATATACTTTAATTATGAGTTCTTAATTTGTGGAATCTGATTACGTAATTCAGATTACATGTCGGATCAGATCTGTGGCCCACCTGCTAGACAATCCTTGTCCCATGTTTCCTCTGATATGTCCGGTTCTGGCACCATCGCTACAGCCGAGCTCAATCAGCGAAAGGCCAAAACAGCCCCGTGTGGACTCTGGCTCAAATGAGTGTGATCTGCCAAAATCAGCGGACATAAATAATTAAATACCCCCCACCACCACCAGCACTAACACCTCTTCCGGATAGTGCACCCTTTATGTCATGCTTTAATAAAATAAATACACTTCACACACTAACAGGATGTGTATTGCATGCTTAATCAGTTGGCAGTAACTTCAGTGAGCACTTTATAAGGCGTTATATAAAACTGCACCAAAAGCGAGTGCCCTTGCCGAGCGTCTGTCGTGACTGTCCTCTGCCAACTCCATGAGCTGGCTACTTTATGAGCTTTTTATGGCCTGCTCGCAGGTATCGCCATACTGAATGACTCACAGACTATCTGCCTTAATGACAGAAGAGTGGTTCATTTTGGTGTCAAATACGTCTTTTTGACGTTAGGTCAGAAGAATTCTTGCAACGGATGCTGTTAATCTAGTTTAGGTTTAGTTGCAGAATCAAGCGGTTCGCTTCTTCGACAGGCTTGCGTTGGTCATACTGGCATCTAGCAAACCAATCAGACAGCTTTATTAAGTTCTGAGACGGCAAGGTCAGAATCATTTAAAGCTGTTTTCCAGCTCATTTCAATGGCACATCTGTGAATTGTAGTACAAGGTCAAGTTTTCAGTCGTGTGAGTCACCGTCTTGTTTTCTGCAGCGAAATTAGCCTGCCAAAACTCAAAATATATTGATGGATCATTTTGTCCTTTCATATTTCTTGGTTGGCATCTGAAGGAACTGAAGGAAAATGGGTGACTGATCCGCACAGCACCAGCAGCACCTTTGTAGCGAACTTAATGTTTTATGTTATTATTAGATCATAAGTTTTGAGGAAAAGTGCTTCTAATTTCATGTTATCTGGAGTGTGGAGCGGCTGATAAAATTAATATATTTTGGGGCTGGCAAACTAATGCAATTAATTACATATCAGTAAATGATGCAGAACCTCTTTGTTTATATATAAACAAAAACAGATGGGACAGAAGGTTATTTGCCGATTATGTAAGTGTACACTTTGTACTTGTGGTTTAATATGGTTTGAAAGACAAATTAGACATTTTCAGACTTAACTGAAGTTTGCACATCTTGATCATAATATTCAAACAGTTTTAAAATATATATTTCAAGATAAGAAATATGTTTTTTTTTTTTCCTTTTGTGTCCCTGCATGTTAGTTGTCCTTAAAGGGGTCCTATTATGCCCTTTTACAATGTCTTGATGTTGTTTTGGGGGTGTACTAGAACATGCTTTTATGCCTGGCACAAATGGCTCAATTAGTTCCGGGTTTAATGAAGGCCCGCCTTCCGAAAAACGAAATGTGTTATGTTTGGGTAGCTGTCCCACTGCATTGTGATTGGCGAACAGCTTAGACAGTGTTTCGGTACTGCCGTGCCCCTTGACAAAGCAGCAAGTTCTGTGTACAACACAAGCTAGATTAAAGTTATTCTTACATTTTAAATATGGATATTTTTCTTACAAAAACGCGCCGATTCGCTACAGGAGGCCTTTATTGACCCCCGGAGCCGTGTGAGGCACTTTTTATTATGGATGGATGGACTTTATTGGACTTGTTTTGTACTGATGAAGAGAGTACATAATGCGGTACAGTAGTGTTGGGTCCTATCGTCAGCCTGCCAGATTGCAGACACATTATATTATCATGCTAATTTATTTACATTTTATTATTTACATACCTAGTTTCATTGCCCGAAACCAGCTCCAGCAGAAAAGCAGCCTAACATTAACATTATCAAAGAACATCACCACTGATTAGCCTAGACTATTCTAGTGCAAGTTTATGCATTTTAAAAAAACGCTTTCATTATAAGTAAAGCTATCTACACTGATTAATGCATTTCTAAAACTGGTGTAGATCGTGGCGCGTTGCGGCTCTTACACGGCCACCGGAGTAAATCACGGCCACTCTAGTCACTGCTTGTGTTTATACCCGCCACGCTGTGACTCGTTAAAGTGCCTCAGAAGCTGCTCTCCGTGCTGCATCGCTAAAGTTAGGCTAATCCCCCACCTCCTCCCTACCCACCCCCCAGCCTTTCGAATTTCCATAGGTGGGATTTATTTTAATGATATTCTAATGGACCGCGTTGTGACATCATAACATGCGGAAAACAAACGCTGTAATCCAAAGGAGTAGTTCGTTGTAGTTTTAGAAAAGGGATTTTTTAAAAACGAAATATCTCCCTTTGGAGTGGACTTTGATATTTGTAACTTTGTTTTTTTTTTATGCCCAAACATTCACACCACACACTGACTAAAATTCAAAAAGGGAAAAGCATAATAGCACCCCTTTATGAATGTTGTTGGTTATGACTCACTACTTTGGTTTTGCAGACTAAAGTTATTTAAATATTAATAATCACTGAAACTGTTTTGTTAATGTTTCTTCCCTTAAAATAAAACAAGAATATGCCAAATTACTTAAGGTTTTTTTTTTTCAAGAATTCTTTTAGCAAGGTTTTTTCCCCTGTGATTTAAAGGCTGTTTTATCACCCTGAGAAACATTGTGGCTTGTTAAGAGTGTCTTTTCAGAACGACTATGGAGACGGACTCAAATAAACTTGAAAGCATCAGTGTCAGTGACTGTGAAAGACTGCGTGTCTCTATTTGATTGGCAAACACTACGCACATGGAACAGTTTGTCACATCTCTTGCAGTATTAAACAGTCTCTTTTGATACATCAAATATCTCATTTCTCTGTCTGCTCTAGTTACACACTGTCATTTGGTGGCTGACCGTTATGTATTATTGAATCGTTCACAAGTCTAATGTTGCTGTGTTTATGATTATAGCCTTGTTTGCAGTTGTGACGTACTTGGCTGATCATCTTGACGCAACTGATATCCAGAAGAAACCGTATATTGATGTAACAGTATTAGCGAAGATTGTTGTGGGAAGTCTTTGGTCATAGCTAACCTAGTTATTCATAGCGGAGCCTTGTTTGTTGATGGAATGCATATTAGTGGTGCATTATTATAATTACTAGTGCTGTCAAAATTAATTTTAACATTAATTATAGGGCTGTGACCGTGGTGGTAATGGACTAACCTCCGTTGGTGGCGTGGTGTCGAGATATATAATCCCGAGTCTTTTCTCTCTTTCCCATTACACTGTTGGATTCATTAAAATAGCTCAGTTTTGTTTTTAATAGGAACGTGGTTATGTTTCTTTTTGTTTCCTTATAAAGTTAATTTAGAAATATGTTTGGATTATTTTTGTTTGTTAAATTTAGGTTTTTGCTTTTTAAAGTAACGACGAAGCGGCCAGAGGCAGGCAGTGAATTGATCACAGCCTATGTTTGATCAGTTTTGCCTTCTCAAATCATCACGACTTGCCTAAAATAAAATCTTCAGGCATATCACTATGTGCTAATCAGCGTTGTCAGCGTTATCACTAATGTGCTTTGCCGGACATGGAGGCGCCAGCGCAATCACTTGCAAAAAATTAAAAATACGCCATAGTCTTTGCTCATAAAGGTAAGCGTAATATATCATCCGGAACTGTAAAGGGTCTTATTTTATTTGCGTGCAGTCACAATATCAACAAAATGTTGTGCTTTTGTAAAAATAAAGAAAACAAACAAGATGTGCTTTCTGATGTCTCAGTGTTGAACAGGAACGCTGCACAAAAATGAAACAAAACTTAGTGAGTACTTGCCTTACAGTCAGGATAAATACAACTATAGAAAGCTTTAAATTATTACTTTACAACTTTAAAACAAAAATCTAATCGATTCTAATCGAAAACAAAAACTCTTTCATTATAAAATCCGTAGAGATTCATTTCTCTCTAAAGGCACATCCAATGAGCAGATGGAGAGTCAGGATCGTCGTCCTTGCGACACTGGCTCAGAAAACACTAAGTTTATTCTGTATTTTATGCTTGTTATAGATTGTGTGACGTCACATGCTATACTGTAGATCTATATCGTAGACCACGGTGGCACAGTTGTCATTGTGACTGTCACAGGCCTAATTAATTGTTTCAGTATAAGGGCAGGGCTAGGGTTGGCCACCCCACTCACAACTGCTGCTTCTGTCTTTTTTCTTGACAAGAATTGCATTTTAGACGCAGAACATCTTTACAACCACATCAAACAGGAGACTTCAGATGCACACTCCAACTTAGGAGCATGGGAAAGGTACAGGTGATGAGGCAACGTTAGTAGAACAGCAGTGAACAATAGTCAGATGAGATGTTGTCAGGCCACATGTTAGTGAAAACGAATCAACCGTTATACTGTGCTTGTAGCATGTGCTCTTCAATTGCAGGTTGCATTACAAATGCAGCAGCGCGTGCTGTAGCCTGTATCATTTCATATTAAAGTGTGAATTAAACTATGAATATGTGCATCAGATCTGCGTCACGTTTAGCAGCAGCAGCTCTTAAAGTAATAGCAGCCAAATAACCTAATAACCCAGCTGCTGTGATATATATGTTAATCAAAGAACAAAAGAAAAATGAGGAAATCAATAACTTTTGTAGCTTTAAGGATTCATCTATATTTTATTTGGTGTTTTGTAATTTTATTCAGTTTCTGTATATTGCTGAAGGGCACAGATAAATATGACATTTATTACAATGGGTTTATATGAAGATTGTTCACTTAAATTAGAAGTTATTATTTTTAATTATTGTTATTAAGTTATATAGGTCTAAAAATGTTAAAATTGATAGCTCTCAATTATACTGTAATGATGAATGGCTATAGTCAATGATTAAATATTAGGGAAAAAAAGAACAATTTCCAAGAGACATCAGTAATATTGATATCAGTGATACTCACCTTCAGTCATAAAAAAGATGCCATTAAATAAATATTAAAAATATACTGTCTTTATGTTGCTTCTACATTAATTAGAAGATTGAATGTGAAATTATTGCAATATAAATGTATCAAAATATATTTAAAAACTTTAAAGTTAGGTGGGATTAATCACAATAAATTTCAGAAAAAATGTGTGATTAATTAGTTAATTTTTGTTTGATTGACAGCAATAATAATTGCACATAAAGTTTAGGAGTTTGTTTTCTAAATCTATTGCTGAGTCCAAAACTGAATACTTACCTACTGTATAGTATGCAAAAAAAAAAACATATGTCCTTTTTTAGTATTTGAAAAACAGTAGGCATAAGGTATGTGGATGACTTACTACTTTTAAAGATTCTGAAGTGTGCATTTGATGAACACCACTATCCCAGGAGGCCACGGGAGACGATTTATGAATGGTAGTGAAGTCACATAATTGACCCTTTGCAAAGACCCTCTCTACTGTTGCTATCATGTATCGTTACATCATGTATCATTCATAGCACCAACAGACAAGACAGGTTACACTCAGCCTTCAAATTTTGTAATTTAAAAAAAAAAATGAAAACAATAAATACCTTTTTGTGGCTCTTTGATGTGTTGTGACTGATCGCTGTAGCGCCGCAGTTCAAGCGGCATGTGAGCCGATCATCTTTTCCTCTTCACTAGTTATAGCTTGAAATAAACATGAATGAACATCAGAAAATATCTTGTTTCGACTGCTGAGATGTCAATGCACATCATTTTTCAAGTCCACAGAAATAAATCTACTCTCCTGTCTGGTTTGTTTGTTGGATTAAATGACAGATTCAGCGTTACGATTTGTCAGATTGCCTGTCAATCAAAATCCTGGCAAAGGCCCTGCAAGCCCAGCTATAAACTTCACCATGTAAGGAGGGACTAGATATGGCTCTGATGTATATATACTGAATGATGTCTAATAAGATCAAGTGTTGACCAGTTGACAGATTTACAGAAGTAACATTTGAATGTTCTGGTCCTGCTCTTGTCCTGGTATACTGAAATCCCTTGAGATCTTTGCAGTCTTTGAGATCTTTGGATTTGTTGGAGGTCTGGCCTTTAGAACAGAGACATGAGCGACGGTACGCCTCCGTGTAATCAGACACCAATCACTGCCGCCACACTTATGACGCTTCTATTCTTATCAGACCTATTTTTGCTGGACTCAACACACACATAATGCTGAAGGTGTTTGCCAAGCTCTTGGACAAGACACGTTGACCTGTGATGAATTTAACAGAAACATAAACCTTAGTTTTCAACACTAGATCTATTGTATTGTGATTTTAAACCTAGCAAACCAATGTCTTGCTTGTGAAGTGTGCTTGTGCATGTTTCTTTACAATAAATGGCACCTGATTGCTCAGTGTCTTTGCACTACGTATTGTCAGTGTAATTGTCTCTTGTTAGAGGTTAATGCACATTCATTTAGAGAGATCAGTATCTGATCCAAATTATTCTGATTGTTCTCTTGCAGGTCCAGAACAAAAAAAAAGTGGGATAAAAAAAAAATAAAAGAATGAACATATCAGGTGTTTTATTTAATAGAGATAGTTAGATAGTTGTCATAGCAGGATGCTTGTGGAACGATCGTGTGATATCAGGTTTATAAACGCAGGCGATGTGACGCAGCTCATCTGTCTGAAAATAAAGTGTTAAATCAAAGGTCAAAAGATTAATAACTGTATATTAGATGGAAAATCGCAGCGACTATCTTTAGACAACTGCTGCTTTACACAAACAGAGGACAGCTTATTCTTTAGTGTTATAGATCCCAGTGTGGTGATGCTTTTATTCTTTTAAAGGGTTTCGCTGGTCCTTAAAAAAGGCTTAAATTTAGTTGCATCAGATTTAAGCCTGTAAAAAGTCCAAAATGCCTTAAATAGTACAATAAAAGTCTCAATTATAATTTCAGGAGGTGCTAAATTTAGGAAAAGAAAGACAAGAATCATGATATGGCTGGATTAAACTTCAAAAGTCTATGATTTCATTGAAAAAAAAAATAAATTGAAATGTGGTACAGGTGCTACATGAATATATCTCTGAAGGGAACAAACTGTCTTCAGAAAAGTTTTAATGGCATTTTCATTTCATCTTACCTACAGAATGTGTTAGTAAAGAATAACTGACAAGGAGCTGTTGAATTATTAGAAAATAATGCACACCAGAGGTGGTGATACGGCCATAACGTGAAGCGGAGTCACTGTTACACCACATATTTGCGTTATTTTCTAATAATTCAGCGGACTGGAGTCAGTTATTCCACTAAACTACGGTTGCCACACCTCATAACTGTCACAGTCCCCTGGACTATTTGTATTGGTTTTTCCCTCTTGTGCCCATATATGGTTTTCCTGTTACTGCCCTCATTATTAGTTAACCTTGTATCACCTGTGTCTTAAGTTCATTGCAGTCACCTGTCTGTATAAGTTGGTTTCAGTTCAGTGTTTGTGGTCCGGTCTCTTCAGTGTATACGTGTGTTTCTGCCTACCTTTTGTGGATTTACCTTTTCATTGCATTTCCATTGCATTTCATCTTTGTGTTGCGCCTTGCATCTCACGTGCTGCGACAACAACATTGTTCAGATGATTTATTTCAAGACATTTGTCAGGTTTTTGTCTTTAAACCACAAGGATTAATTTCTTATAGATCTCATCCAACACCTCTGTTGCTTATTTCAAAATATTCTTCAATCCCCTGCTTTGTGCTTTCTTAATCACCTTTTCAGGAAGTTGCTTGGAGTGTTTTTTTTTTTTTTTTTTTTTAAATGTGCAAATGCTTACCGTTTACGTTTGCATGTTGACATTTTAAGCCGTTTTCTCACAGTAACTGACTTTCTGGTGAGCGTCCAAATGTGCTGACCGTCCACGATCAAGGTATTTCCAGAAGGACTGATGCTTTGCTTAATCTGCTGAATGATTTATTTCTGAGAAATCTGAATGTGACCTTTAGCTAGTTGTGGAGGGTAAGAGTCTCTAGAGAAGAACGTTACTGAAATATTGATATTCTTGTTAATGAGATGAACTGATGGAATAATCTCGACTCATTCCTCGGTCCACAGGGAAACTCATATTATCTTAATCTGTGTCGTAGTCCATCCAATTAATCACTCATTAAACCACATCATTAAAAGCAGTTTTTACTGTATACCCAAAGATTTTAGATTATTCCTGGAATGTCCAGAATTTAAAGTCATCAGATGTTTTGGATTCACAAAAGACATTGCCATTTGACATTTACGCATTTGGCAGATGCTTTTATCCGAAGCTACAGTAATGTTTTTTTTTTTAAATTATGCTTTTAATCAGCAAGGATGCATGTAATTGATCATTGACAGTAAATGCATTTATAATGTATTATAAATTGTTATTATTAAATGCTGCTCTTTTGAGCATTTTGTTCATTAAAGAATCCCGAAATGTGTTACGCCCACAAGTTTCTTTAGTAGCAGTTCAGAATATCAGAATGATTTCTCCAGGATTGTTAATGTCTGCTAATAATAACTTTGCCACTATAGGAGTAAATTACATATTACCATATGTTAAAATAGAAATTTATTTTAAACTGTAATATTATTTCAGAATATTGTTATTTTTACTGTGTTATTGATCAAATAAATGATATTCCTTGTGACAAATGACAGCAGCTGTGACATCCACAAAACTGCATAGATTTATCATGTTTTTAGTGTGTGCTGTGAAATCATACAGGCACCGTATAGATCTATATGGCATGTACCTACTATACTGGTGGAAGCGAATGGAGGTTTATTCTAAGTAGCAGTGAAGTGACCTGTCTGTGTGTTCTCTGCGCCGTATGCCGCGCCGCACTGAGACGGGCTCCACTGCTGCCAGTGTTTCATCCTACACATGCATTTCCACACCATTTCAAGACTGCGCATAGAAGCTGCATGTGTTATTTTTATAGGTTATACAGACACTCACATGGTCTCCTGTACGTTTTTATGAAGCATTGTGTTACGTATATGAATGTAATGCCTGTAGCATGTGTGTGTTTGACAGTAGTGGAAAGTTATGGCTTCATGTCTAGTAAATCAAAATGTTACTCAATCTGAATGTTTCTCAGTGCATGAATTATCAAGTAGAATCAAAGATCTGAAGTGCATGTGCATTGCCCATTAACCTGCAGGTCACACTGAGCTGTGATGCTTTAATGAGGTTATAAAATAAGGTGAGTTTAATGGTCAGCAGGCAGATAAACAGACCCTATAAAGATTTCATTCAATTAGAGTACATCAACTGTAAAGTGCTGTAATTCAATATATCAGACACTTTTAAATGCATGATGAAAAGTGTCCACAGGTGACGGTTGTGCACATTCACTGTGTCGTAACCAGCTGCTACATGACATGCTGCCAGAATCATGACCTGCATGAAGCAAGTCAGAATGTTTTTGATGTTTAGATGTTTACCAGTGAGATTTCACTGTGGGCTGACTTTTTAAATTAAAGTGATTTTTTATTATTATTTTTTTTTTTTGTCAATGGTTTGTTAATATATTATGCCATATATAACGACATATTTGCATTATTGGCATTTTTTATTAATGGCATTGGCAAGTGCTACCCAGGCTTCCTGGAAATACGTGCCCCTATCTACATTTTTGCAAAACTCAAAAAACAAACGTATTCATATGAACCACTGCAGTTCTTAGTTGAAATAAACTGTAGAGGCAATCACACAGAGTTTCAATTAGGAAAGTCTAATTTTTGCACAATATTATGCAACAACATCAAAACCGTTTTAACCTGCTGTGAGATTTGAAAACTGTGAACTATAAACTATGATACTTTTGAACGTTAGCGTCACATATACGGCTTCATATGCATGGGTTTTCTAACACAGTAGGTTTGTTCAGTAGCTCACGTGATGTGGCATTGAACTCAAGGTGGAGCATGCCGGTGTAAATACCGTGAAACTGTGGTTGGATAAAACAGCTTAAACCCGCTAAACCTGCTAAGTAAATTAAAATACCACTTCTGCATTTGTTAACACTATCGGGTAGGTTTAGTGTAGAATATGTTATTTTCCAACATGATAGAGCAATGGTCTTCAACCGGGGGTCCAGTTGGATCACAAATTTTTTTGTTACAAAAATTAAAACATGGGTAAAAAAACATCAGAAAGTTGATTTTAAATATAATCAAAACGAAACAAAAGCAAGAGCACTCCTAACTGATACTATAATATGTGACCCGTTCTGGAAAAATGTGTCAGGCAAAAGAAGTGAAACTTTCAGTTTTGGTCGAATTAAACATCTAAAATGATCTTTATTTGTACATTTTCTGAGAGGAGTACCTTTTTCTCTGCTCACTTCCAGATGATGCACTGCTTCTCACCACAAGTTGTAGGTCAAAGCGCAGCATTCCAGCTTTGTGAATATTCATATTGAATTCTCGATGAGTCTAAACCAGTCAAATATGATTTTCAAACCCATGCTGATGAAAACAAAACAAACGTGTTCGCAGACGTTTGCAAAACATGTGCTTAAGACGCGCCCGAGAGCATGCAGTCTTCCAATAAAGTACATTATTGGGAAATAAGTCTTGGCAAGATTCACACAAACATTGTCTTACTTGGATGTTTAGTTAATGGTTGGTCAAAAATCTGATGTGTAGAATTATATTAAATCCACGCATCCATGTAGGTCTTTATATAGATCTGTCTCAATGTTAATCAGACATTAAAAGAAAAACGTAATCATTGCTTCTCTTGATTAAACTACTGTTTATTTGCGCTTTGTTCTTATTTTTAATAAAGATAAAATAAAAATAGTGCTTTGGAATCTTCAGAAAACTTCATCTTGATTTTTCTCAAAACAACTCTGCTGACTCTATCGCTGCAGCTACGTAATTTTTTGTCCGATTCCAACAATATCATTTCATATTATATTTTAATGGAGAATGTGAAAATAAAAAGAACTCATTTTTGAACATTTGCTCATTCCAACTCATTTTGCCAGCACGGGTCAATTGGCGATTTAGCAAAAACTCACCCACTCAGCGCTTAAAATGCCAGAGTTTCTCTTCGGTTATGACTTATGCTCGCTCTCATGAATCCTCTTTCAATAACAAAGAACGATACGACGTAAGTAAGAGATTCATTATGCAGTGTAGACAACTTTATTGATTTTAACGGAACGTTATATGATTGCGAACTGAGATGAGTGATTGTAAAGTGATCGGCCTTTCACACTTTCAAGGCTATATGGCTATAATCCTTGAGAGGACCGACGGCCAATTACACACTGCAGAGTTTTGGAAGTAACATCTAAATGCGTGATTCACATTGAAGCTGCAACAGACATAGTGATACTAGCACAGGACACAAATATGGCATATGGCAAATATATTCATATCAACATATTTTTTAATTCCATTCCAATGATTTGTAAAAGTAATGCCTTGTAAACAATCTTAAATGTGTCACTGTACATTGTTATTCTTGACATGGATCCGCTGCTCCATCCCACAGTAAAAAATTAAAAGTGAAGTTTTAGTAAGCTTGAAGCTAAAGGTAAAGTACATATTTATTTGTCCATCTGACAGTAGGCCTAAAATAAAAATGTGATTTTTTTTAAGATAAAACTTATAGCTGAAGTTCAGGTAAATGTAAATGCCCATCTGACTAGTAAAAATTAAAATGTATGACTCCATATGCTATGCAAATCCATTAAAATGATATACAACCACTGCAAACAACTAATGAATTGTGATTGTTATCTCAACATGCTTTTATTATGAATAAATCTTAATTTTAACAATAAAATGTAATATACGGGCAGTAATGCACGTGCAACAATAATAATCTGCATAGTTCTGATCTTCTGTCTTAACATAATATACATACAGTATAACATAATTCATTCTTACTCATAATACGATTAGTTTCTATTAATATTGAAGGCTGTATGCTTAATATGTAGCTCTGCTTGATCTGTTTTATTCTTTTAAATATATTTTAAAAGAAAAATTTCTAGTTTAGTAAATATTGTGTAAAATAAATATAAATTCCATAGCAACATGTCTTATTTACTATTTTTAGTGACATACATTGGATTTATATTGGCCATCAGCCAACTTGCTCTCAAAGATATCAGCATCAACCAATCAAAAAAAAATCCATGTTTTCATGCATCTCTTATCATAATGGTTTATAAAAAGCCAGATCACGAGATTGATTACTTGTTGCTCTTGTCGTGCCTCTATTTAGAACGCGGTGTAAATTTGTCTTCACACTGACAGCAATTAAATCATTCTACTCAGACGTTCCTCTGCAGTGTCCAGTCGCATCAGCTCCACTGTCTTCACTCACATTCATCACTGATGCTGTATAACAGACATGTTACACTCCTACACATATGTATAGGTAAAATCATAATGCTTAATATTGTGCCTATAGTTACAAATTACATTTGAAAGAGTTTTTTTTTTCATGTAGTATGTGAAACGTTGTTTTTCTGTATTCTGATATCCAACCATTGTTGTATTTTATTCAAATCAGATTTTATTCCTGATTTGAAATGTTATTGAACAAATCTGAGTTTCAGGAAATACCTGGCCCAGAGCATTACGAACATGGCCATCACATGAGCTAACTAGGACACTGTTGATGTTCATCACCACATCACTGCTCATTAGAAAGTTCATAGAACTCAACTTTGTTACATTGCCCGAGGTCGTTGTTGCTCATGTCACCTCTAACTCTTGTTAAGCTCAATGACTTCCAGTCGCTTTGTCACTGTAGATCAGTATCAGTATAAACACGCCTTTAGTGAGATGACATGAGTGCTGTCAGTAATAGCGCAGTCTAAAATTTACAGAAAACAGCTGGTTTAGTGAGTAGGTTAAATAATACAGAACCTGGCCAACTGGCGCAGTAACCTTTCTATGAATGTGCAACAATGCATGGGTTAGAAAAAGTGACCCTTTTAAGCCGGTCCGTTAAATACAGAGTTCAGTCACTCATTTAATCAATAATGTTCGTATCAGCAGCCAATGAGCTTGCTGATTAACATTCAAATACTTTGATATTGGTTGCTGTTGCAGTTCCTGCACGCTTCAGAAACCCTCCACCTCCCTCAGCTCCACCTTTATAGATCTGCTACGGGGTAATTTCATTTTATATTATGTATGGGTGTTATTTCATAAATGCATTTCTTATATGCTCCCAGCAGCATGTTTGTGGATATATTGGCAGTAGCAAGTCTCAGTACTTGCTGCACTAGCAAAACTGAAGATTAATCTTTGGCAGATCGGTCAGACAAAGTAGACTGGTCAGTCTGGAGTCATTGTATATTAAAAGCATTGTGCCGTAACTCTCTCTTCTCTCATTTCCAAAAGCAACATTTATTGTTTTCACTCTGGAAAGTGCTTTGTTTTGAAATCAGTCACATTGTGATTTCAGGATGTGCTGTTTCAAATCAGAGCCGCTGTTCTCCTAAGGTATCAGTTTTATGTTAATTTGAGGGTTTGTTAATATACTTATGATTATAAAATTAGGTTTGATTGATCCTGATTAATTATAGAAACCTGTTTGATTAATGGGTTAATCGATTCACAGTCCTGTCAAATACTTAAATCCAGTTATAAATGTCTTGCTACATTGTTTCCAGTTCTTTAATACTTTATTACTTTAAAGGAGAAGTCCACTTTCAGAACAACAATTAATTTACTCACCCCTTGTCATCCAAGATGTTCATGTCTTTCTGTCTTCAGTCCTGAAGAAGTCCTGTCCTGGTTTTTGAGGAAAGCATTTCAGGATTTTTCTGCATATAATTGACTTCATTGGTGCTCTGATTTTGAACTTCCAAAATGTAGTTTAAATGCAGCTTCAACTATAGTCATTCAATACGTACTATTGAATCACGTCAAAAGGTCACACGAAACATAGGTGCAACTACAGACCCAAAGCGAACGTGCAAAGATTAAGGAAGTGCAAGTAAGTCAAATGCTGTTCACAAACAAAAAGGTACAATGATGCCGGACAATGCTGAAGTTGTAGGAGAAAATGAGATCGCCATACTCTAACTTTTTGAGACGGAGTACACAATTCGTAGCGACATGGACGCGCATCCCAGAGCCTATTCTACACAAGCTTTTGTGCTTAAAAAGTGTAAAAAAAATTATTTTTTGCCCTTTGAAGCTGCGTTTAAACTACATTTTGGAAGTTCAAAATCGGGGAACCAATGAAGTCCATTATATGGAGAAAAGTCCTGAAATGTTTTCCTCAAAAACCATAATTTCTTCATGACTGAAGACAGAAAGACATGAACATCTTGGATGACAAGGGGTGAGTAAATTGTTTGTAAATTGTTGTTCTGGAAGTGGACTTCTCCTTTAATGCGAGTTGACTTTTAGTCAGACTGTAACTGTTAGAAGTCATTGTGCAAGTTGTAAAGCATTATTGTTGCTTTTATTATTTTTATATAGCAACAAAGACCCATGAAATCAAATCAGCAAGATTTGTTTCTTCCATTTTGTAAAAGTGACATCAATGCTGTTGGCTGTAAAGCAGTGGATGCTGGTTGCCTGAGGATCCACACACGCTCTCCAGCTCACTGTAGGGAACAGATGGGTCTGATGATGCATCAGGCCATTGGCTCACTCGTCACATTAAGGCATATTGTCTGGCAAGTGACCATGCCGTCTTAAGCAACCTGATGACAAACCTGCTGAGAATAATATTAATAAAACCTTCGTCAGATGTGTTCAAAAGTGCACTTTATAACAAAAACGAAATGTGACGATCGTCATAAAGTAGAAATTTGACGTGCAGTTATTTTAGCTGTTGTTCATATTGATCAAGTCTTGCTCATATAAACAGGAATCAGAAGGGTTCTTATGCCTGTGACTCATTTCAGTATAATGCAGCTGAAGAATGAGGCGGTAAAACTATATTTGACCTTTTTCCTTCCCCTGGCACTGAGGCTGCTAAATATATTTTGCCATATCTAAAATACCTGTGGAAATGTTGCAATTTCAAACAGGAACTCACAACATCATTTTAAATGTCAAGTTATTAAAAACTACTGTTTGCTTACAACAGCACAAAAGGCTTGTATTTGTATAAATGTAGTTTATGCTGTTCATCTCTAATTTGTACTGCGTTGAGTGTTTAGAGCTGTGGCACAGAGGGTAGTGCATTGCTTTAGACACATGAAGAGCTGTTGTGCTCATGAGGCCTTGAACTCTGGATCACATCCCAGTCCCGTTCCCCCTCTCTTATCCAATTAAAAAAGGCAAGAGACAATAAACTACAATTATTAAAAAAATATGAATAATAACAACAAATGATGCACAAAATTTACCAGCATGCATGTTTATTTAAAATATATTTTAACATCAGATACCCTCCCAACGTACTGTATTCAGACACAAGTAAAAACACATTGTCCCTCTTTAACCACATGTGTTTCTATAGTAAGAAGTATTATGATGCCTGGACATGCATACCTACAGTGCTTTTCTGTTGTGAGCATCGCTCCAGAACTGACATCACTACCTACTGTTCGTGATCTGTACAAGCTGTTCCATCATTGCATTCTTGAGTGATGCAACACTCTTTTTGTGACAGAAATGTCCTTCAAATTGTTGGCTGCCTGTGCTGTTTGGAGCATCAGTCCAGATCCACATAAAAGGAGTAATATCCCATAATTGATTTGTATTTTCTGTTCATTGGTCACATGACACACACTCTCACACTCATGTCTTGTCCTTAAGTAGCACAGCTCTGAAACTGTTTGGCTGCAGTCATGTAGAACATTTCAGCTGAAACCCTGTGTAAAGCCTTTTATACTCTTAAAAATGAATGTTCTTTGTTGGCATCTACACCAATCAGGCATAACATTATGACCACTGACAGGTGAAGTGAACTCCACTGATTATCTCTTCATCACGGCACCTGTTAGCGGGTGGGATATATTAGGCAGCAAGTGAACATTTTGTCCTCAAAGTGTTAGAAGCAGAAAAAATGGGCAAGCTCAAGGATTTGGGTGAGTTTGACAAGGGCCAAATTGTGATGGCTAGACGACTAGGTCAGACTATCTCCAGAGCTGCAGCTCTTGTGGAGTGTTCCCCGTCTGCAGTGGTCAGTATCAATCAAAAGTGGTCCAAGGAAGGAACAGCAGTGAACCGGCAACAGGGTCATGGCGCATGGCAAGGCTCATTGATACACGTGGGGAGTGATGTCCGATCCAACAGACAAGCTACTATAGCTCAAATTGAAGAAGTTAATGCTGATTCTGATGGAAAGGTGTCAGCATACACAGTGCATCACAGTTTGTTGTGAATAAGGCCGTGTAGCCGCAGACCAGTCAGGGTGCCCATGCTGACCTCTGTCCACCACCAAAAGCGCCAACAGTGGGCACGTGAGCATCAGAACTGGCGCATGGAGCAGTGGAAGAAAGTGGCCTGGTCTGATGAATCACATTTTCTTTTACGTCACATGGATGTCTGAGTGCATGTGCGTCGCTTACCTCGGGAACACATGGCACCAGGATGCACTATGGTGAAGAAGGCAAGTCAGCAGAGGCAGCATGATTCTTTGGGCAATGTCTGCTAGGAAGCTTTAAGTCCTGCCATCTATGTGGATGTTACTTTGACACGTGCAGACCATGTACAACCTTTTTTAGGTTAAAGTTTTATTTTTGGGCTTTTTTGGGCCTTTAATGGATGGGACAGTAGAGAGATGACAGGAAAGTACTAGGCGGAGAGATGGGAGCAGGATTGGTAAAAGACCCCGAGATGGGATTCGAACTTGAGTCGCCACGAGCACAGTTGTGCTGTGCTAACCACAAGGCTGTTGGCGCTGACGACCAAGTACACCCTGTGATGGAAACGGTATTTAGGGCCCTATGAAATCCGTTTCCAAATTCAGTTTTTTCATTAAATATCAGCAGATATTATGTATTTGTGTCCACATTTAGTGAGACGACAGACGCTGAAATCACCAGGAGCGTCCCGCGAGCTTCAGTGTGCGTAGTAAACAAAAACTCTCAGCTGCTCAATTCATTACAACAGAGACACGCAGAACATGCAGGATTCACATTTAAATTGTATTTCTGCGGCGTAATGTTTACAGATACTAATCCATATTTCGGTTTGATTTAAGTGTAATGACCTACTTTTGATTAATTCATTCAAACTTTGACAGATTCCGTGACATTCCGCGTTATTCTGTAAATTCCGTTTTTATGACTGGATTCCACGATTCCGTCTGCGTTTTCTGCATAGCGGAAATCATAGGGCCCTAGGTATTCCCTGGTGGCTGTGGCCTCTTTCAGTGGATAATGCACCCTGCCACAAAGCCGAAATGGTTCAGGAATGGTTTGAGGAGCACAACAACGAGTTTGAGGTGTTGACTTGACCTCCAAATTCCCCAGATCTCAATTTCCACAGATTCCACAGATCTCGAATTGAGCAATCTGTCGGATGTACTGAACAAACATGTCCAATCCATGGAGGCCCCACCTCGCAACTTATAGGACTTAAAGGATCTGCTGCTGACATCTTGGTGCCAGATACCACAGCACACCTTTGGGGTCTAGTGGAGTGTTTATATTTACATAAAAATCTAAACATCCATGGAATCTTTATACGGTGAACAAAAAGGTTCTTTAGATGATCGAAATGTTCTTCACACTAAGAAAACTGTTTACTGAAAGTTCTATAACTGTCCCCTTTTGGAAACTTTATTTGTTAAGAGTATGCCCTGTTTATTCCGAGGTAGAATTGACTCAAGTCATGTTACTGATGAAATAAATGTACATGCTACAAACCAAATAAAGTATAATAAACAATAATTCTGCAGGTTTAGGATTACTTATCTACACAGATCCACATCCTACCTGCTCCTCTGAGGAGCTGCTGTAGTGTTCTCAGAAGATGAGCCAGCCACCATGTGCCACCTACTCTGGTGGGCATGAGTGGGTTTTGGCTGCCATGCGTAATTTGAATGCAGACTTCAAATTACACTGTTGAAAGGAGATTAATCTCTTCTTCCACTCTGAAGGAGAAAGTGCTGTTTTTGGCAGCATTCTTGTATGAAAGATCTAGTCTGTGGACATGAATAAACCCGTGATCCTCAGCTTGGGTACATCCCTACTTTCTATGCTGATGTTACTGCTGCACTGTCAGCGGCTATTCCATTCTTTGGCCCTCGCTTGACTGCAGACACCATCCGTCATACCACAGATACTGTAGCCTTTGTTCTTGACATTGGCTTATGCTACTCACTGTCCTGCCCTACGAGTACATACATAAAGCATTTCTTGTTCCTCCACCACACTGTCACTGTTCAAAAAATGAATTTTAAACCTCTCTGAGGCTTTCCTTTCATCATCCTTATCCAACAAAAAGCATTTTTCGCAGGTGAACATTACAAAATCCCACTCTATTTAGCTAGCTAGTGCTCACATAAGGTGCGTCCCAAATTGTGTACTTATGCACTATTCTGTAATGGTTTATAGTATAAATAGTGCAGATAGTGTGTTTATACTGAAAATTCCAAAAATAAAAAGTGAATTTAAATACCCGGATGATGCACTTAACCTAAAAAATTAAGGAATTTTGAACACTTTATGCACTCAACTGTCACAGCTTTAATTACGTAGAGAAGACTCTTTTTATGAATGATAAAATAACCTTATTTAGTTCGTACACTACATGATTGAGTCTATAGTGCATAAGTACATATTGTATAGTGTATAGTGCATTATTTGGGACGCAGTTATAGTGTGATGTGTAACCCCAAAATATGTGATAACATTATATTAGCTGCCTTTTGCCATAAACAGGGATATGATAAAATTATTCCTGACAATCTGCATGGGCTTTACTTTTTACTAGTTAATAATGTGAACCTGGTCTAGTTTTTTTTAACACATCCAGGTGAATTAAAAAAAAGCCTTATTCTCTCTGAATTTCCATTTTTCTTCATGTTCTCCCAAATGTTCAGGCAATAGTAGAGGAATATTAAGCAGGTAAATGTAAATAAGTTCCTCTGAAAGAGAACTGCGAAGGTGGCCGTTGACAATTCACATTTCCACTCAGACAGGTCAACCCCATTTAACTGGCGACAGGTGCTTATTTCATACCGTTCTTGACATGACAGAAATCCTTGATTATGTGTCGTTTCTAATTTCACATGCAAACAGGTTAGCCAGTCATGACTGATGTCATTTACATGTAGAGGTCTGAAAAGTAGACCAGTGAAGGCAGTTTGTGTAATTGCAAGGGTCAGAAAGAGGTTACACAATGATCATAGACCATAGATTGCAACATTTTGATGCCAGAAACCTTACCTAACATTAGAAGTAGGAGAAAAATCAGTGTGACATAGCTTTGGTAGTTTTGAAGCCTGTCATTTAAATAACTTCATGCTGACATAAATTTGCATCAAAAATGGTAAAAGGTCCTTTTGAATGTATTTACACCCCACATAATGGCTGTCTCTCGCAGCCTAATGGTGTCGTGAATCCATTCTTTCTTTCTAGAAAGCATGTGTGAACATCATAGACCAAATGCTGTTTTTTCCTTTCTGCTTCATGCCACTGTGGTATTTTCTTGCTGTAACTAAACTGTATGCAGATATGATGCTCTGTTGGAGCTCAAATAGATATTTAGAGAGGAAAAATAACATACTAAAAATACATGCATGTAAGATGCTTTACATTTAGCGATGCACATGAAACCTCAGTTTGAATCATTATTTATGAAGTGCAATACGCAACAGTCTCGCAGACTTTTGACTGTTGGAATGATGCCTAGTTCACATTGTAGCTTATTCTGGCTGTTCTGAACAGAAAATGAGACCTGAAAAAACAACAGTGATTTCATTTATCTATTGGGACTTTCAGTCATAAGTAATAAGCTGATGTGGAAAAACAGATAATGGCCCAGGAATTGTATTTTCTCACCATTTAACCTCCTGAGACCCTGTGTCCTCATATGTTGACATTTTATTTTAGTGAATTTCTCAGAGACTATGCATGCCACAGTTTTAAGTGGATTTCCTGTAAAGAGCACATTCAGGGCTTTTCAAAGATACCAAATGTTTGGATGTTTCACCATGACCACTCCCTGTCCTTGGTCTTAATTAATTTAGTGATCAAATGTGACACACCTATGGAAATTATCATTTAAATCTTTAATTTTAAACTGTTTGTCATAAATCAACATTTCAGAAAAATGTTATGGGGTTTCAAATCAAAATATTACTTTCTGTTACAAAACAGGACGTTGATTTCATACTGGGACTAAGAGCATGTTTATTATGCATTTTGGGAGACACAACAAATGCATAGAGAAAGAAAATATATTTCAATATTCCTATAAAATATTATATATTATTATGAAAATCTTGTCAATTATTACTCCTGTTATTACACTTCTTTTTTTCATTAAATGTTGCCCCAAAAACACATTAAAATGCAAATTAGGTACAGTTTATAGATGCATTGTATATAATGGCAAAACCCGATTATGGCCATTTTACACACATTTTGCATAAAGAAAAATGGTATATAAAATAATTTTGTTATGACATAGCTGACAATCATCTTTATACAGAGGCCAGAGGAGAACTGGCCCCCCGACTGAGCCTGGTTTCTCCCAAGGTTTTTTTCTCCATTTGTCACCGATGGAGTTTTGGTTCCTTGCCGCTGTCGCCTCTGGCTTGCTTAGTTGGGGACACTTTCTCTTAACACAATATTGCATTTTATTTTATTGTTTTTGATTAACTACCTTTACCTATAATGTGAGTGTTTAATGTTGCCTTTGGCATTGTTGATGTACTGTTTCCTATTTAATACTGTACAGCCGCCTTGTCACAATTCTGTATTGTTAAAGGCGGTATATAAATAAAGGTGACTTGACTTGACTATACAAAAAATGTGTTGCTGTTGAAAAAAAAAAAAATGTGTTTTTGCCCACGTATGTACATTTATGTCTATTTATTTTTTTATTTACTTATTTTTTAATTGAGTCCCGGTGTCCTCTACCGAAGACATACCTTAAAATATGAATGAATTATAATTTTTCAAAAAAAACAAACAAACAAATTATGTAATGACATGAAAGATGTACTACATTTTTCCTAAAAAAATTTCTTCTGGGTCTCAGGAGGACAAAATGTGTCTTTCACTCCATGAATTCAACAGACAGTGCAGAAACTTTTTCACACCTTTTAATTAGGAATGCATGGGCACTAGTTATTGTTATGCACAATAACAAATAAATGGCAGACGCTAGACTTGAGACACTAACTCACTAAAAAATACAATCAGTGCTTCTAAATGCTTTGAATTTAGGCATTGCAACATTATTATGTACAGTATTGTTATATGCAGATCTCATACTGAGATCTACAAAAAAAACGTTGTTTGGAGGAGAAGCATGCACAATTAAATATCCAGTATCTGCTGATATATGTGCACGGTGCTTACCGATACTGATAAATGTAAAAAACACTAATGTCAGCTGATGATTAATATGGTACCAATATATAGTACATCCCCAAATCTCAGCATCCCCTGAACCTCACAAACGAGTTTTACTTTCGAAATGATTATTGCAGCAACCTTGTTAACATGACTGTCAGACAGTCAGATTAGAGCTTGTAAGCTTTTGCCACATTTTGAGACGGTCCATGAGCGTGCTTCATGCTTGTCTCATTAGAGTTTCATATCTGAAACTTAAACGATTAAACCTGCCCGCTCATAATTAGTTTTATTTCAGCCAGTCACGGCGTGTTTATGGAGCATTAGTATGCGCTTTGAACAATTTGAATTATTGATTCCAGTTGAAATCATACTGAGGTGATGGATTTCTCACAGGAGATCTTTGAATTACCGCCTAGAGCCAGGCATGTTTGAAAGAATCTCCATCATTATTCCACAGCCGTTATTATCGTAAACCACCTCAAGACAGCGAGAGTTGTGCTTGAAAGTCTTATTGCATTCAAAATGTAGAATCTTATTTGGCCGTTTCTCCAATAAACTCCAATATTACCGTGCATACTGTATGCATGCCTCAGAGGCAGTGCTGCATTGTTGCTTGGTAAGGTGTGATTTGGTTCTTGATCACCTAAATGAGAGTTCATCTATACAGCTTGTGCTGTTGAGATTCATACTCTGAGTGGCCCAGGATGGCCTGTGTTCTGTGTGCAGATGTGAGTGAGTCCGGTGGGCAGCTCACATTGGCTGTTTGAAATATAAATGAATCGATCTCAACGTTGGCTCACTTCAGAATGGGAGGAGCACCTCCTCTCCCCTTCTCTCTCTCTCGCTCTCTCTCTCTCTGTGTGTGTCTCCCTGACTCTACCAGTCACTGACGTGTTGCTTCCAGGGAAACTATCGCTCAGTATCCAAACAGTCCAGCGAGCGATGCGGGAGAGAGCAGCGCCGCTCGTGTCTTGAAGGCAGGGACGTTTGTGCACCGTTCTGCTTTGCTCGTCTGTTCGTTTTCACTCTTTTCCTTTCGCGTGGCTCGCCGCCGCCTCCTCACACGTCCCTCCTGTCGTACGGAGACGTTCTCGGGCTCTGGATCAAGCTCGATCTCCTCTCTTGCGCCGTGTGCGTGTGAAAGGGCTTTAATCGGAGGAGATGATCGGGGTAAACAGCGTTCAGGGGACCGGGAAGGTCCGCATGCGGGCCAGCGGCTCCGTCAAGTACGGCAGGGAGGAGTCGGTCAGGCGTCAGCCCCAGCACCGCTCCAAGTCTCTCAAAGTGTCCAATTCTGCTGAATTCAACACTGGACTGCCCAAAAAGGAGAAGGTAATGAGCCTGACATTTGCTGTGGTGTTTGTGTGCCTGGAATGGAGATGATTTTTCTTTGGCATTGTGATGCTGTATTAACAATAATCTCTGTCCTTGTTGGACTCGCTGTGGGATTTTTGGACACCGTTGCTGACATGCTGCTGTTATCTCGCATGCCCACTAAAGCTCTTCATATAGCCCTGTTATTAAGTGCAGCTCTGGTGTTGCGTCTGCAGCACTGGACACAAATGCTGCATTTCCCTCTGGATGAGACTTGTCCGTGTCCTTACTTTGGATTTATGTCCTTACCTGAAGCCGACAGGCAGCAGTTTGCTTCTTTAAGTGACGGATGGTTTGATGATGGCTTTTTGTGCCAGTTTTTGAGTGAAATGCATGCTGTTATTAACATCTGTTATTGTGACGGCATTAACGTGTCACCTTGACCCGGGGTAACGGCATCTGTTTTATTAGCCACCGTTTGATTTATGATTCACAGGCTTTGTTTGTGCCAAGGCTACCCTCTCCGGTGTAACTCGCTCGCTCTTCACACCCGTGTGTTTTTTGTTGTGCCGTAAACACGTCTGTGTAATGTGTCTGTGTCCGGCGGGCGGTATCCCGCTGCCATTGACACCCGTCTCATGTGAGAGGAACATGGCTTTGTGTTTGTACACACATGAACACTAACACTTCTAAACTAATATGGGAAAATTACTACACACACATGCAGGAAACAACAGTGGATGTGTGAGATTTTTTTTTTTTTGCATCACTTGCAATTCATTTAAAGGAAACTGATGATTTAGCTGGATTTAGAGGCTTAAGTGATAGAAGTTGCAATATGTGCACTTTGGAGTTTCTGAGTTTGTCACTATTCTTAACTGTATGTATACCATAACATACAAATATTAAAATATTATTTGTTTTACATTTATTTAAGATAGATTTTATATAAATGTAGTGGGTTTTTTTGTTTTGTTTTGCTTTTTGCCTTTATTCATATAGTAGATATAGTATAGGAAGCAGTGTGGGAGACAGTGAGAGGCGATGACGGGAAACAAACATGAACCGGGATTCCGACAATGCACAACCAAGCTATATGTTGGAGTGCTGCCCACGAGGTTATTGACTTTTAGAGAACGTGTGTTTTACATCACAACTATTTTTACATGGCATCACATCAGGACCGTTTTTGTGTTTAGGTTTTTTTAGTGACAAATTCAATTTCTGCATAACTATTGTATACCAAATAGACAGACAAAATAATGTTTCAATTGCGTCAGTGCTATTGGTCATTTAGATACATGCAGTAGTGCTGTCCCAAACTCACTATTGGTTGGGTCAGTAGTTGACAATTTGTGCCTCTAAAATAAATCAGCATTTTGAAATCACCACATTGTTTACACTCTTCAGGAAATCCAGATTCATCATTTTAAATATTACATATTAGGGCTGAGTGATAAATCGATTTTATCGAATGTGTAGTTTACGTCGATTTCTTTGAATGAATTTGTGCATCCTCGTTTCCTTTCCTTGCTTCCTTTCCGCGCATCTTAGCCCCACCCCTCAGGATGCGAGGGAAGAATGCAAGGAAAGCGAGGGATCAAAGGATGAACATTGGGCATTTTTAGGCCATATCGCCCAACCCTATTACATATAACTTGTATTACTAATTACTATTTAAAGTGTCTTTACAGTTTCCTTTCCATTCCAGTTACCAGACTACGTTATTAGACAGTAGGTCACATGCCCATCACCTTTTGCCATACAGCAACAGAGTAAAATACAGCAAATTCTGGAAGGTGCTGTAATCTTAACATTTTCATGTTATCACAAATTACAAAGAAGACTACCATAGTGTAAAATAAATACACTCAAATGCATTTTAAAATATATTTATTTCATGCCAAGTATATTACAAATACATTTACGTATTATGTGTTTAATAAAAATACCCTGCAATAGTAATTTTACTGTAATAAGCTTGTACATTAAAAGTCTGCTAAATTGGAACTAATTTTGTACTTTATGCACTTTAATTGTGCAGAAGTAGTGCTGTAGTCCAACTCAAGATATGCTTGAACTATTGCAAGTATACTTTAGATATTATAATATTTTGCATTTTAAAGACCAGTATTATTTAATGATTATACAGTCCTCATCAGTAGTCACATTAAACTATATTTTAGGCTTAATATTAAGAAATGTGCATTTTGCACAAGTAGTACTCCAAATAAAGTTTAATTACAATTTTTATATAAGTAAGTCTCGAGTTATCTATCAGTAAAGACTTGAACTACTGTTAGTATAGAAAATTAGGGCTGTCAAACGATTAATCGTGATTAATTGCATACAAAATAAAAGTTTGAGTTTGCCTAATATATGTGTGTATACTGTGTGAAATTATGTATATACAAATACATACAAATTCATGTATATATTAAAGATAAATATGTTACTTATGTACAAAATATTTGTATTTATATATAATATCAATTATAGAAAAAAATAATAAATACACATACTTGTAAATATTTCTTAAATATATACACAGACTTAGATCAGGCAAACTCAAACTTTTATTTTGTATGCAATTAATCGTGATTAATCATTTGAGAGCCATGCATTTTAAATGTATTACCTTTTTTTGCAAGGGTAGTCAGATCTCATGTTTATTTGGTTCCAAATTAAATACATCAGCAAGAAGTAATATGCAACTGAATACACTCCATTTAAAAAGTGAAATAAAAATATTCACAAATGAATTTAATTAAAACAACTGAATGTAGCCTCAAGTATTTGTTAGTGAAGTAAAGAGAAATAAGAAATAAATTAAAAAGCAGAATGCTCTCTGTTTCTTGCTGGTTTTGTTGTTTGATTCATGTTAGTAGATAGATCTAATGCAAAGATTGAATAATGTGACACTTTGCAGATTTGTTTGATTTGTTTGTCAAAGACATAACTGGATGGTTTGGCACTGAAATCACACCACAACAGGCTTTTTGACCAGGAAGTGCATTCAGTCATTCACATGCACACCTTGTGTTCACAGATCATGTGTGCACTTACACATAAAGATGTTTAAAAGCAGCCATCTGTTGTCAGAAAGCACAGACTGGTTGCTCAACTTTTTTTTTCCTCATATTTGTATTGGCACAAATGAGTGTGTTGCAGACCCCAAGTGTACGGGCCATGACCCATCGTGTGTCATCATGTAGCAGCTTCACGTAACATCAGCTGACGTGTGTTTAGTGTCATGAGACGGTGACTGTTATGAGATATCAGCCACTTGAGTGTCTGCCATGGGTCACATCAGTGTTACGTTGCTTCATGTGAAATGAGTATCAGATGACGACTGAGAGTATGTCTGTCTGTTTTATCTCGCATACGCATGAATGCAGTTTTGTCATTTGACACCTGCACGGATGTATAGCGTGCTTCTGAACATGTGCATGTGATCTGAAGAAGTAGCTATGTGCAATATTCATGCTAACAAATGAGATTTCTGCAGCATTTTGATGTTTGGTTTGACCTTTCACTCATACTTTACGCAAGAATCTGAGCGTGCATTTGCATAAGTAGTGCAAATAAATTGTGTGACATTTTCACAATGAATTTTACTGATGGCACTGCATGAGAAAGATTCATTAGTCCAGAACAGACAGTGTTTCATCATAACTCAAATTCTAGGGTGGTTGACCTCATAAAAACTCAGTGAGATGATATATTAAATAAAAAAGCACAAGCACTGATATTTGAGAGTTTCTTGAGAAGGTTAAATGGATAAATTGTACTTCAGGTGAATATAAATTCTGTAAAAATGAATGTATACCATACTAAGACTTTGTCTTCTTTCTGTTTTTTCCCATGCAGTCAATGTATAACTCCATCAAGAATGAGAAGCTGGAATGGGCAGTGTAAGTACTTACGCATTCACCACTATTGCTCCTTTTTAAAAAAAATAATAAACAAGAAATTCTAGAGAAAAAGCAGGAAATATCCAGGCATTCCCATGAGCACGTGCAATATTCACTGCCCCACAGATCCTACACCACCACCTTTCTGAAGTGTCAAGTTTCCTTTCCGTCTTTACAAGGGGTGAAAAATGGTTTTATTTTTATCTTCATCAACGCTGGTTCTGGTTCCCGCCACGCACAAATACACAAGAAATAGATGGTCCAATTAAAGTCCAGAAAGTATGTGTGATAGCATGCCTTTGAGTCAAATGATTAGATTGGTGGCATTTCAGACATGAGCTGTAATTATGATCTTGAAAACATGACATTAGACTGACAGTGTGCTTCACTGATAACAGTCATAAAGCCAGACACCATCCCATTGTGCCAAATTACAGCAAGCCCTCGCCAACTCTCTGCACCAACCGCAAACTCTCACTCTGCCTGAGCCGACTAAATGCTTTGGACCTGCAAGCTTATCTCTTGCTGTAACATTTAGCAGTTCTTTAGAGATCAAATATTAATTAATATTATGTTTGATTGTATTCCGTTTATTAAGGCAATAAACCCATGCGATTTTAAAACAGCTAAAGGGCGCAGTTAGACACAACATGGAGCATTACTGATTCCTGACTGATTTAAAGGAGCACTCTGGGTTAAATACAATTTAAGTTTTGTCAGCAAGAACAGAAAATATATTTTTTTTAACCATTAGTTTTTATATTTTGTGGTTGTAAAAGTAAATAGTGCAACACGATAAACATTAAAATGTAGACTTTTTCAAATACAAGGCTTTATTTATATTAGTGCTGTCAATCAATAAAAAAAACTAATTAATTGCACATTTTTTTCAGAAATTAATCACGATTAATCCCATTCAAGGTTTTTACATTTAAGGTTTTTAAAATATGCTTTTATATTGCAATATTTTTACATTCAATCTTCAAATTTATGTCAAAACAACATAAAGACAGTATATTATTCTTATTTGTTAAATATTTTTTATATGACTGTAGGTGAGACTCACTGATACCAATATTTCTGATGTCTCGAGGAAATTCTTTCTTTCCTAATATTTAACTAATGAATATAGCCATTTGACATTGTAGTATAATTGATTGCTATGAATATTAACATTTATTAGACTTTAAAAAATAACAACTTCTATTGTGCCACTGCTGCATTTGTGCATGCAATTGAAATCTGTTTTAAAAAATAGTTTTTTGTTATTATTTTATTTTTTTTTAAAGTGCCCCTATTATGGATTATGAAAGTTTCATTTTTGGTTTTGGGAGTCTCCAACAACAACAATAAAAACACATTTATTTTTAATCTGTTTGCTCAACTACATTTGTCCAATCCCCTCCTTTGCGTGACGAAAATCTGCGGTGATTGGTCTGATGCCCCAGTCTGTTGTGATTGGTCTACTGCGTGCAGCGCATGTCGGAAACAGAACGTCCATCATCATTACATTAAACACCCAAACAGCCATGATATATGTGTAAGCTCAAAGCAGAAACATATTGATGAAGCACTGCAGTTTGTACACAAACATATTGCTCTATTCTTTATCAGAATTCCAAGTAATAACAACGACAAACATTCACTATTCATCGACACATTTTTAGACAATTGCGAGCGAACAGATATTGCTGTTAGCTGATTAGCCAGAGACCTACATGCTGCACAGAGCGAACGCAACTCAATACGTATTTTGCATGCTACAGAGTACGAGAGCAACCATTTTTAAAGGATTACTCAACTTTCAGAATAAAAATGTGTTGATAATTTACTCACCCCCATGTCATCCAAGATATTCTTGTCTCTCTTTCTTAAGTTGAAAATAATTTCAGGTTTTTGAGAGAAAGATTTCAGGATTTTTCCCTATATTGTGGACTTCAGTGGTGCTGAAGGATTGAAGGTTAAAAATGCAGCTTCAAAGGGCTCTAAACGATCCCAACCGTGGAATAAGGGTCTTATCTAGTGAAATGATCAGTCATTTTCTTAAAAAGCATTTATACACTTTTAAACCACAAATGCTCATCTTGTCTATCTGCAATGCACGTATGTATTTTGTGCTCTCCTGTTCATGACAGTTAGGGTATGTCGAAAAACTCCCATCTGATTTTCTCCTCCAACTTCAAAATCCTTCTATATCACTGTTTTACCTTTTGTAAAGGGTTTTTGACCCTCCTTGCACATTCACTTTGTAAACACTGGGTCGGTACTTTTGAAGTTGGAGGAGAAAATGAGATAGGAGTAACTGAACCCTAACAGATTTACCCTCACAGTGCAGAGCACAGCGTCTTCTCCATAGGAATCCGCCATGGTATTTGAGGAAGGGGGTTCCAATGCGGTTGTAAAGATCCCAGCTGTGGAAAAACGGTCTTATCTAGCGAAACGATTGGTTATTTACATAAAAATAATACAATTTATATACTTTTTAATGTCAAACACTCATCTTGTTTCGCTCTGCCTGAACTGTTTTTTTTCCTGTTCAATACAGTTAGGGTATGTCGAAAAAACTCCCATCTCATGTTCTCCCTCAACTTCAAAATCGTCCTATATCGCTGTTTTGCGTTTTTTAATAAGGGTGTTTGATCTTCTTTGCATGTTCACTTTGCAAAGTCGTTACTTCTGCCGCAATGTAGGATTCTCCTTTAATTGGGAAGGGGTCTGGACATTTTTGGTTTTGTTCAACGCTTGATCTTAAATTTTTGAACTGTGTGGTCTAGATTCTGTTTTGCAGTGATTCCTTGGAACCTTGGATTTGAAAAAAATCCCAAACCTAGCAGCAGTTACCGACTGGATTTTTGATTTTTTTTTAAAACCTCAGAAATTACCTCATGAACAGGTGCTTAACAATGCTTTAGCATATTGAAATTACTTGGTATATGCTGTTGTCGTCTTACTGTTAACATACCTAAACAGTTTGGAGACAATGCCGCCTACTGGTCCGGAAATCTCAATAAAAATTGAAATAATGTGAATAATCGCAGTAGGCATGTCAAGTCGTGAGAGTGGTCCCTTCAGATTTCTACAGCCCAGAGTTTCAAGCTAATTCACTAATGAAGTCAACTGTGAAGACAAATGCGGCTGAATCTTGGCAATGCCTTTGCATATTAAAGTGACCTTGGGACCATGCCACAAGTGTGGCTTTTCCCTTTTCACCAAAATAGTGCCTTCTAAGAAACAGTCACTGACAATAACATAACTGACTACACAACCAAGAGCACTGGGGTGGAACATTAGGGTAATTTCAAGGGCTGGAACAGACGGGCCCGAACAGGGGTGTCAGAGCGCAATTGATCCAACGGAGATTGTTTGCACTTCTCAGCCGTTCCACAGGATCTATAAGGGGTGCAGAGGAGCCAAGAGCAATATACAGTCACAAGGCCTGTAATTTCTACTGTCACCCCTGTTGCCAACAAACAAACACAGCACGCAGTCTTTGTTTGCGAGTCTTATGAGTTATAAGAACATTATTGTCTTGGAATAACATGCACAAAAATGTTAGGTGCATCTTTCATTTTTGTGGTGTTTAAGGTTCTTTAAATGTGAAATAGTTATCATCTAAGTGGTGCAGCCAAATTTGGCACAACTCTTTTTGGTTGCTTTGGTTATTTTGCTTTAGTAATTGTTTAGTCTTGCCCTGTCCGGTGTAAATCAGGGTGAACTTTGCAGCACTAATTGTAAATATTAAAAGTGCATCATAGGAAGGACATTTCTAAAGGCCCTTGTCAAAAAGGTTGCAAAATCACTTTGAAGGCTCTTCTCCTGCGAACTACAGTTAACTTGAACTTCTTGTTAGACATACGCTCTGGTTTGTTTGGCAAAAACATAAGAAGAACTCCTAAAAGTCAGGCATGTTGGTGGTAGTGTGATGGTCTGGCGATGCTTCTCCAGGAGAATCTGAAGTCAAGTCCTAGGCTTTGCTTTGTGTCAGTCTTTCCAAATTAAATTGTTGTTGCTCTGAGAACTTGGTAGCACTTTCTTGGTTTAAGGCAAGCAGGTAATGGTTGCTAGTTAGGGGCACTTGTGAACTTTTGGCACTGTAGTTGCTACTCAATAGCTGTAAATATCTGGCTCATTTTAAAAAAGAAATTGCTGCCTGCAGTTTCATTTCATGTTGTATTGGGAAATCATGGACAAGTGCCAATGAAATAACACTTGTATCATCAGATCCAATCTGTGTTTTAATTGTTTGTCATCACTTCTGGTCTGGCAGTGGTTTGATATGCCAAGTATTGCTCTGTGTCTGTTGTGCAGAAGTGCAGAGCCCTATTTTATTAGACGTTTTATTCAAATGGAAAAGTGCAGTCAGTTTACATAAATGGCAGTCGATTTCTTGGTTATATACGTACAGAAACAGTCATTTATAGCTAGCTTTGTTTATTTCTCATCTTGCTGAAATACTCTGTCTCCATCATCATTTATCTGGATTTTTATAGGGTTTCCTAGAGTGTGTGAAGACTGAGTGCTAAATATAGAGAGGGAGAATGAAATAGCCTGTAGTAATGTGGAGTTGAAATGAGGGTGAAATGAATTGTTTTCTGATTTGAAATATGTTGATGGTTTATTTTGTGGGTTGGTAAATCTCATCTGCCTTTTAATGGTGTGATTCAGCTGGAGTAAGTGGATGGGAACTTCTAAAAGGGTCATTTATATACCGAGACAGGAGACGCTGCTGTGAGACTGTCTGCCCGTTCTGACTAACTTGACTTGTTTCACTGTTTATTCATGTTTTTCAGATTTTCTTTTGAAGAAAATCTTTTGTGTGATCCTACTTTACATAAAGAGAATCTTTGAGCGTTTCTAATGCCTCCTGACACTCGACTAATGTCGCAAACAAATAGTGGTCTCAGGCTTCAAACATTACAGCAAGCCGAGGTAAATGGCTGCTGTTGCGATTGTTAGTTTCCTAGCAACGTTCTTTTCCATGACTGACAGAAGCTCCAACCTTCAGGACGGAGTCCGGCGGAGTGTTTGCGTTTAATCGAGAACGTAGCAGTGCAACTGTAATCTTTGTCAAAAACCCATCAGGCATCTTCTCAGCTGTTAACGTGACAATATTAGAGTGTGTGAACATGTGAAGGGCCAGTTTAGTGGCACGTTTCAAGTTACAGACCCAACTTAATGTGTCCTCTGATAGTCATGCCACTGTCCACATGATTACAACTGTTCGTCTTTAATCAAACAGTCCATCTGCTGTACAAAAGAAGGAGACGGTGTGTGAAGAACAGATCTAAAATTAAGTCATCACGTGCACTACCTTTCAAAAATCTCTTCTGCTGACTAAGGCTGCAAATATTTGATTAAAAATCCAGTACACACAGTAATATTGTGTACAGTGTAAATTGCAGCAGACTTTTGTAAATAAGGTGCTGTCTATAATATAGTACTGTAATTAGTAACACTTGTCACTATTGGGACAAATTGTCATTATTAACTAGTTGTTGAAAAGCATGCCTATTACAAATGGCAGTCTATTACTATTTATAAAGCACATATGTGACCCTGGACCTCAAAACCAGTCATAAGGATAAAATTTTTGAAATTGAGATTTATAGATCATCTAAAAGCTGAATAAATAAGTTTTCAATAGATGTATGGTTTGTAATAACAGGACAATATTTGGTTGAAATACAACTATATGAATATCTGGAATCTGAGGGTGCAAAAAAAAAAAAAAAAAAAATCGCCTTTAAAGTTGTCCAATTGAAGTTCTTAGCTATGCATATTACTAATCAAAAATTAGGTTTTGATAAATTTACGGTAGGAAATTTACAAAAAATCTTCATGGAACATCCTAATGATTTTTGGCATAAAAGAAAAATCTGTAATTTTGACCCATGCAATGTATTTTTAGCTATTTCTACAAATATACCCATGCTACTTAAGACTTAAGTTTTGTGGTCCAGGGTCACGTATGTGTAGCCAATAATACATTGTATGGGTCAAAATTATCATTTTTTCTTTTATATTAAGTAAAGATCGTGTTCCATGAAGATATTTTGTAAAGTTCCTACCGTAAATATATCAAAACTTCATATTTGATTAGTAATATGCATTGCTAAGAACTTAATTTGGACAACTTTAAAGGTGATTTTCTCAATATTTAGATTTTTTTTTTTGCACCCTCAGATATCAGATTTTCAAATAGTTGTTTCCCGGCCAATTATTGTCCTGTTATAACAAACCATACATCAGTGGTACATCAATGCATAAATCCCAATTTCAAAAAATTGACACTTTTGACTGGTTTTGTGATACCTTATTCTTATTAAGAGTTTATTGAGGCAAACTTCATAGTTAATAGTGAGAATTGGACCTTTAAAATAAATTGTGATCAAGCAATCTGTCAGACTCATTTTATGTAATGTATTCTTACTATGTTTTAATTACTTTTAGATTACTTTGGACCTAACGTGCTTATAACAGATTTGAATGTGATTGTTGTGTACCATATTGATTTAAAAAATGAAAAAGGAAATATAATATAATTACAAGTACTTCATTTTTGAAGTCTAATTACGTAATCCAGATTACATGTAATCAGAAACTACTGAGCAGGTTGGACAGGTGTCTGGTTATTAAAAAACAAGCGTGAATGCCCGCCAAAATACCTTCAAGATGGATGGCATCACCTTCACTCAAGGAGATTTTTAGGAACTCTGCCATCCATACATGAGTGAACAGTAATGGGTGGCATGCATGGATGCAGTGACTGTGAAACGAACTGCCATATGGGATGAAGATAGCAGCATCACAGAAGTGAATTTAGTAATAGTTGCATATAGAGCAAAATATAAACATAAATGTGATTTTGTATAATCTGGAGTGCGCATACCAAATCATAAATCATGATCGATTAAAATGCATGAATTGCCTTTTAGCTGTCATGCAAAAGAGACAATTTGTAACAAATGACATTTAGATGAAATGTGCTGATTATTCCTGCTTTTTTATTTTCACAAATGTCAGGCGGCCAGATAATAACAGATGTGCGTTATGAGTCAGTGGTCAGTGTGTTTGTGCGGGGATTCCTGCAGTGATGTTGAATGACTGCAGACTCTCCCACACATCAGCCCATCAGTCTCTTACATAAATGTGTTTCCACAGCTCAAACACTTGCATTTAACAGAACCTGTTCAGACTCTCACTCACGTACTTCATACATTGTCAGGTCTGTGGAAGAGTTGCCATGCATGAAGGTTGATAGGATGTGTGTGTGTGTGTGTGTTTTTTAGTGATGGAGATGAGCTGAAGAAGTCTCTGTCTGAGCTGGCGGATAAGAACCATCACTCTCATACTAAGAGCTTCAGTCGCATCAGCAGCGGCAGTAACCCGTTCCTGGACATTGCCCATGACCCCAACGCTGCTGTCTACAAAACTGGCTTCCTGGCCCGCAAAATCCACGCTGACATGGACGGAAAGAAAAGTAAGATTTAGGTCCTGAAGTTATCATGTGAAACATCTCGTTTTGAGTGAAAAATGTATGTGATCCAGCAGCCATGCAGCATGATTTTAAAACAGTAATGAAAAATACTGTGAAACTGTATTGTTTAATTGGCGGTAATGCTTAAAGCTAAAATACTGTGATTTTTTTCAAAATTGAAAACATAACAATAATAAAAAGCAGTTTTCAGCTAAAGATTTAACTGGTGAGGTCATTCAAATGGTCTTTTCTATTGTATTAATTTTTAGTGTGATTTAAAAGCTTTTTTCATAAGCACTTTATATTTATGACTCTTCATAGTCGAAGCTTCTGGGTGTGCAGGGAATGATGGGAAAGAACATTAAATAAACGCTGTGTAATGTGAACGAGGATAAAACAGGTGTGATTCAGTGCTTTGGCAAGCACGTATGGTGAAATGGGAATTTGGCCGTAGTCTCTCATATATTATGTCCACTTATTTTTCCTTCCTAATGAGATTCTAGAGTCACTAGAAAACCCGCTGAGCTGTTTGTGTCTGTTTAAAGAGACGTACCGATTACAGCTCATCCTGCGGAAAAATCTCAAAGACTGACAGTTGATATGATCAAAACTGATTTTATAAGAAAGTTCAAAAGGATGCTTTCATGAACTATAAAAAATTCTGTTTTTGAATTTATACACACTACCATTCACAAGTTTTGGGTCAGTAAGATATTGAAAGAAATGAATAGTTTTATTCAGCAAGGATGCATTAAAGGAGAAGTCCACTTCCAGAACAACGATTTACAAATAATGTACTCACCCCCTTGTCATCCAAGATGTTCATGTCTTTCTGTCTTCAGTCGTAAAGAAATTATGTTTTTTGAGGAAAACATTTCAGGATTTTTCTTCATATATATGATTTGATTGGTGCCCCGATTTTGAACTTTCAAAATTTAGTTTAAATGCAGCTTCAAAGGCTCTAAACGATCCCAGCCGAGGAAGAAGGGTCTTAGTGAAACGATCTGTCATTTTTTTTTCAGAAAATTTCTATACTTTTTAAGCACAAAAGCTTGTGTAGCACAGGCTCTGGGATGCGCGTCCACGACGCTACGTACTATTGAATCACGTCAAAAGGTCATGTGGAATGTAGGCGGAACTACAGACCCAGTGTTTACAAAGCGAACACACAAAAACTTGAAAGTAAGTCAAACGCTGTTTACAAACAAAAAGGTACAACGATGTGGGACGATTCTAAAGTTGTAGGAGAAAATAAGATGGAGTTTTTCGCCATACTCTACCTTTTTGAGCCGGAGTACACAGATGATGAACTTAGACGTGATTTGTAGCCTGTGCTACACAAGCTTTTGTGCTTAAAAAGTATACAAATTTTTATTTTTAGAAAAAAATGACAGATTATTTTGCTAGATTAGACCTTTCTTCCTTGGCTGGGATCATTTAGAGCCCTTTGAAGCTGCATTTAAACTACATTTTGGAAGTTCAAAATCGGACCCCAATGAAGTCCATTATATGGAGAAAAATCCTGAAATGTTGGATGACAAGTAAGTGAGTAAATTATTTGTAAATTGTTGTTCTGGAAGTGGAGTTTTCCTTTAAATTACTCAAAAGTGTCAGTAAAGACATAATTTTACAAATATTTAATGTTCTTTTAAACTTCATATTTCTCAAAGAATCTTGAAAGGAAAGCAGCACTGTTTTCAATATTGATAATAATCAGAAATGTTTCTTGAGCAGCAAATCAGCATTTTAGAATGATTTTTAAAGGACCATGTGACTCTGAAGACAGGACAGGGTTTCCACGGGTCTTAAAAAAGTCTTAAAAAGTCTTAAATCACTTTTCCGTGAGTTAAGGCCCTAAAAAAGGTCTTAAATCAGAGCAGCAAGTCTTAAATTCATATGATCGTGGCATTAATTTTCGTGAGGGATTGTTTCCTCATCTGTTTCATTTTAAAGTAAAGCGAAAGTGTAATTTCTGTGCTACATGGCTTTGGTCGCTCAATAGTTTTACAAATATTTTGGATTTTGAAAAGCCTGTTGACTTCTGCCATTTATCTAAGGTGATAGTGGAAGGTTCCACAGTGTTTGCTGATTTTTATTTACTTAAACTGTGCTTCCAAGCTTTCTTATTCGTTTTGCCAATAAATGTTCTACGTTTCTTATTTATTTGGTTACACAGTGTTTACTGATTTTCAGTTTTGTATACCTATTTAAACTTTGTGTAAATACTTTGTGTTTATATTAGGCATATAATATGATGTATTTTTATTTGTTTTGTTAATAGAAGTTTGTTACGTTAATGCTGTAAATTTAAACGTGAAAGTAAAATGCACACGCTTTTACAAGCTACTTAAAACAGAAGGAAAGTGAAGAAAAGAGGGAAACTCAAATAAACTAAAAACAAACAACTGCTTGATGCCGAATTGCCGCTAATTTTAAAGTGAAAGTAAAACTATACTTAGAGGACATATTGCTGTGTTGTATTCCCTTCTTTTTTTCCCCCATAAATATTCTTTAGTTGGTCTTAAAAAAGGTCTTTAAAAAAAGTCTTTAAAAAAAGTCTTAAATTTCCCCTCATAAAACCTGCAGAAACCCTGCTGGAGTAACGATGCAGCTTTAACATCATAGGAATAAATTGCATTTTAAAATATAAATTAAAATAGAAGATTTATTTTACATTTTAATAATACTTCATGACATTACTGTTTTTACTGCATCTTTGACCAAATAATCCAAACAATCCTTGGTTAACAGAAGAGACTTCTTTCAAAAACATTATTTAAAAAAATTTAAAAAATTAAAATTGCTGACCGCAAACCACAACATACAGTATCTTATGCGAAGTGAAGCGAAGTGGATACCTTCTACCCTCCACCGCTTTGTGATTAACTGTCCAGCTCTGCAGAAGACGTGCCAACATGAGTTTAGTCTCCAATACCAGTCATGCCAGTGCGGTCTAATGAGCGTGTCCATGGGTGTATTACAGTCCAGATAAAAACAGCAGGGCTTTAGTGATCTGATGCATCACATGCTGAGAGCATTCAGGCCAGGGTCCCAGAGGTGCCATCAGCGCACTACTGAGAACTCAGTTTGTATGGGGTGTAAAGGATTTGGATGCTTCCCAAAGCTCCTACTGTATAGCACAGCCGTAAATAAAGCTGTTCTACAGAGACACTATGAAGAGAATCTTTTGACAGTAGAAATGTAAGCAATGCCCTTCAGAGGTGGAACAGACTGCTGAAGTGTTTGACTCCAAAAGGAAACGGTCACCCTGTGATTTACCCTTCATAACAGTATGGAAGATACCTGTAATGATATGTTTTTATTTGTTCCCTTTACAGTTTTTGTCACTATGAACTGTCATTGAGTGGCAAAGAGTAATATATAATTGCGAAATTCTATTTCTTTTATTTGTATTCTCTAGCACCAAGGGGGAAACGAGGCTGGAAAACCTTCTATGCTGTTCTCAAAGGCATGATCCTCTATTTGCAAAAGGTTTGTTTATTCGCTCTTTCATTTTGCCCTTTCACACTGCTGATGAATCAAATTTCCATCATTTCCCACAAACATCAATAATAATTCAATTTCTCCTCCTGGAGGTTCAGATGTGAGAGGTAATCACACTCACATATTTATTTCAGGTCTGACAAACCTTTTTAGAGCTCGTCAAAGAAAGAAGCCTCTCAGCGTCTCCCGTTCTCCATTACAATAGTTTATTTATGTGCTCCATTTGAACGTGCATTAGTTGCTTAGCTGTGCAGTCATGCAAAAGTCACATGCATGAAATATTGGTGCATAAAAGGCCGTAGATGTGCATGTAGTTTTGTGCTGTGACTGATTGTATCCACAGCCGCAGGTTTCCATGGCATTAAAGATAACGATGTGCCATTTACCCATGTGCAGCAATCACACCAAATGACTTTCATCAGAGAAACAGGAGAAATGTTGGATGGCTTTTTCATTGTCATTTCAAACTGATTTTTTTGTATTTTGCTACAAACTCAGTGTAATGTTTTCTGACTATTAAATGCAGGTTAATTGTAATTAAATAATGATGAAGGGAATTGTGTGGCACCAAATGTATATACACAGTTCAGTGTCCCAAAGTTTTGCTAGATGCGTGAATCCAAGCAAAAAATCTGAAAAGTAGAAAAAAAGACCTGCACACAACGAACAGGGCAAAGGCTCTCCAACTGTTTATTTGTTTTGCTTCATTAGAGGCTACATAAAAATTGTGAAGTGCTGTAAAGTCCAAAATGCAAAGCAAAATGTTTGAGATCAACTCTTCATCAGTACCAAATAATTGCAGATACACCTGCATCAATTTAAAATGCACACATGTGCAGACACAAAATATTTAAGGCATTATCACAGATAATTATGATATTAACATGCGACTATAACCTGTTTGTAGCCTATATATATGTGAAAAACCCAAATACATCTTTGAAACGTTTTTAGATCTAAAAAATACAGGTTACATCAATAAATAACCTTAATTATATAAATGTAGGTCCCACTTTATACTAGGCAGCCTTAACTACTGTGTATGTACCTTTAAAATAATAATTTGATACAATGCACTTATTGTGTATATACATGTTTTTACATTGTATTATATTTTTAAAAATACCTGCATGTAATTACATCTGTAATTAATTTCTGTAATGACATTTATAATTACACTGTTGACCCATCCCTTACACTTTAACCCACCCTTAAACCTACCCATACCACCTAACCTGTCCCTAACATTACCTGACATTACCTGACTGTTTTGCAATACAGTATGAACACAATAAGTACATTGTACTTATTTTTTGATGTAAGTACATAGTAGTTAAGGCCACCTAAAATAAAGTGAGGCCTAAATGTATATAATTCTGTAAATATACATCAAATATACATACAAATGATAAATCTTCTCTCAAAATCTATGTAAAACATAAGGACAAAAAACATAATCCATGTACAAAAAATGTATCAAAATAATTCACAAAAAGCATTTCATAACTAGTTCTTTATGCCTAAAATATACGACTTGAGACTGAATATCCATTTACATTCTCTTTGTAGAAGTTTATGTTATCCTCGATGCTGTGATATCTGTTCCCTAACAACAAAATTCAAATCACATTTGCATATGAACGTAACAAATTGCCTGATGTAGTATATATACATTTTTTCTATGTATATGATCATAAGCAGCATATTTGAGACAAGGTTAAAAGCCTACTTTACTGCCTATGCGTCTATCCATCTTAACCAAAAAATCTCTTACGTTTTTTGCTCTGTAGTCCGAAAAAAAAGAGGAGGATCAGCAAAAAGAATTGTGCACACAGGATCACTAATCAAAATATGCCAAAGCTTTCTAATTAAATCCATTGATCTCCCGACTGTGTGCTGAATGTGTTGTATAGACTACAGAATAAGACTTAGATTTATCTGATCTATATGATGCATCCTGTACTTTCTCTAGTGCTTCCTCCTTTCTTTAAATGAGTAGGATGAGCACTTGTGGCATGAAGAATACTGTTTTTATCAGTAGGCTTAGTGAATAAAGTAGTTGCCGAAGACCCTGATATTAATAGGGTCCTATAGCATCAAGGAAGAATACAGAATGAGAGTCAATTTCTACATGAAACGATCGAATCATATCAATATACTATATTATTTAAACAACAGAATCCTCCAACATATTCCAACACTTCATCCACATATCTTTTCCTCATAATAATGTTGTTCACAAAAGGATGATTATTATCTCTCCTCCAAATATCCCATCAACAAACCAGCATAATCAGGGAAGAATTTTGAGCATGGCAGCGCCTTGTTTTTGGAGATAATATCACCCTCAAACAAAACAAAAAAAAATTCCCCAAAAGCAATGTAATCAAATAAAAAATAAATTCAGAAAATTATAACCAAACACTTTACATGTGTTTTATTATCTTAGTCACTACATGAAAATAAATACAATTTTTTAAAGAACAACAAACAATTATTAAATAACAATGGTTTAAAAGGTTCAAGGTAAAACATTTATTTTAACATTTTCATAAAGTGCTTTTTTTTAAGTGTGCTGGGAAACAGTCATGAAAGTGTACTCTCAAAGTACAAAGTGGCCTTTTATTGTTTTTATTAAAGGGGTCCTATTATGCTCTTTTACAATGTCTTGATGTTGTTTTGGAGGTGTACTAGAACATGCTCTCATGCTTGGTGGTTTGAAAAACGCATTATTTTTCACATAATTTACATTATTAAAATACCTTTCTCCCAGCCTGGCACAAATGGCTTGATTATTTCCGGGTTTAATGAAGGCCCGCCTTCCAAAAATGAAATGTGTTGTGATTGGCGAACAGCTTAGACAGTGTTTCAGTACTGCCACGGCCTTTGACAAAGAAGCAAGTTCCATGTACAACTGTTAGCGCAAGCTAGATTAAAGCAATTCTTACATTTTATATGGACATTTTTCTTACAAAAACGCATTGATTCGCTACAGGAGGCCTTTATTGAGCCTCTGGAGCCGTGTGAGGCACTTTTTATTATGGATGGGTGCGCTTTATTGGATTTGTTTTGGACTGATGAACAGAAACACCCGTCTATACCGTTCTAAAGCTTGGGAATGCCAGGATAAATTTTAATATAACTCCGATTGCATTCGTCTGAGTACATAGTACAGCTCCGACGCGGTAACTCTAGTCACTGCTTGTTTATTCCTGCCGCGCTGTGGCTCGTTGAAGTGTTTCAGATGCTGCTCTCCGCGCTGCATCGCTAAAGTTAGGCTAATCCCCCACCTCATCCCCACCCACCCCTAACCATTCGAATTTCTGTAGGCGTGATTTATTTTAATGATATTCTAATGGCCTGCATTGTAACATCATAACATGCAAAACAAATGCTATAGTCCAAAGAAGCTTGTTGAATATACCTGTAACATATGAAGTTCACTACAAGAACACATTTAAAACAATTAAGCACAATTTTTTTCACAAGCCTATATCCATGATTTGAGTGGGATTTATTGTGTGATCATGATCTGTGTATTTATTTTTTAAAATTCCTTCAGACATAGCAATAATGGCATTACTGTGAATTCTTTTGGCCACAATAAATGTGTAGAGAAAATCTGATATTATGACAGCAATAGATCCTGTTATAATCAGTGGTTGAGCATACACTTACATGTATGTTTGCGGTGTATTAAATCTCTCTGAGAACTCAGTGTCTGAATTCATCCCCTTTCACGAAGCACCACTACAGTCAGGTTAAATTGCCTGTTTTCTCAAATACACAGTTAACAAGCTCAGATTGGTAGTGTTTGGTATCGACATAACACTAAGAAACAATATATGAATCTGAATTGATTCTGAATGACATGACCCTAAACCAGCCTAATAACCATTGAACACTCTACTAAAATACTGAAAGTGTTTCCTGCACCACTGAATATACAACAACAGCAATGATCTCACTAATGAGACAAACCTCACAACTTTCTATTTTGTTAGCTCTGCAAAAGTCATAAACTTTACAGATATAATAAAAGCCTTTGGGAAATGAAAAATCTTTAGCAAACTAGAATCTGAACCAGATTTGTTAAATTCCTTGGTTTCCCATCCCTGTCGATGTTCATGATTTGTTCTGTGTGTGGTTGCTTCCGCAGGATGAGTATAAGCCGGAGAAGGCCCTATCAGAGGACGATCTGAAGAACGCCATCAGCGTGCATCATGCTCTTGCCATCAAGGCTATGGACTATGAGAAGAAACCCAATGTGCTCAAACTCAAGACCGCTGACTGGAGAGTGTTCCTCTTCCAGGCCCAGTAAGAGAACCAGACACCAGCACATTGAGAAACAGACCTGAACTCCAAATCTAATTTCATGCTTCAGTTCAAGCTCAATTAAAGCTCCTTTATCTCTTCCATTGGTCTGCCCACAGACCTTTTATTTCTTCGTAAGGCTGACTGGTCTCATCCTGTGAGTTTGCACAACTGTAGCGTCGCCTTTCTCCTATGAACATGTACAATCTCTTCTCTATAGGAGCCCTGAGGAAATGGAGTCCTGGATTAGAATAATCAACTCGGTGGCGGCCATGTTTTCCGCCCCGTCTTTCCCCGCTGCCATCGGCTCTCAGAAAAAATTCAGCCGTCCGCTGCTGCCGGCGACCACCACCCGAATGTCTCAGGTGGGTTTGAAGAGTGAAGTGAAATGTTGTGTCCATCTGAAGCCTTTGATGACTGTTGGTCATTTGATGTGCCTGATGTGTTACAGGAAGAGCAGCTCAAGTCCCACGAGGCCAAGCTGAAGCACGTCTCTACAGAATTAGCCGAACACAGATCCTACCCGCCGGATAAGAAGGTCAAAGCCAAAGAGATCGATGAGTACCGCTTGAAAGAGCACTACCTGGAATTTGAGGTAGACGCCTTTGCCTTTTATGATGCAAGAGACACAATTAAGTAGATCGTTTGCTCTGGTTTAACTTGGCTGTATTTTCCCCCCTCGCTTCAGCGTACGCTGACACACAGGGAGTCATTGTCTTTCACGTTCCTCATCTAGACTGTCAGGGATGAGCTTGCCTAGAATTGATGGAAATGCCTTTCCTCAAGCCGTTTTATTTTCTGGCTTTGATTGATGGTTAAGGTCAGAGCAGAGGAATAAAACAGAACACGTGTCATACTTACTTTTGCTTTCACATTAAACAGTGCTTTGCTTCTTCTAATTTTTAATGAATTCAGACATAAGCAGTCTTAATGCATAACTAATAAATAATATAGGAACTCTTCACAAATACAAATGAATACAAATGGTGTCCAAGTACTTTTTCAGTTGTTTATCTAATTAGTGTAGCTGTATGATTTATGCATTGAAAATAAGAGATACTCTGGTGGACCTTGCACTTAAACTTTAAATAATCTTGAATCAAATTATCTTTAGTATTTACACAAATTAGGCACATCTGTTATCAAGATTTTTATAAAAATGGTCTAACAAACTCTTTATCTGTAACTCTAAATATGCAATGCTGTTACTCATTACATTTTTTATTTAGTTGTTTTTTTATTTTAGTAAATATTTTATGTTTGTATGTATTATATTATTTTTATGTTAAATTTTATGCTGCAAAATAACAAAAACATAAAGGTATCAAATCAACAGCATTCTGACTTTTGAAAATAAAGCAGCTTGGATAGTAACATATTTATTATATTTGGAAACAGAAAGGATTAGATATAGAATTGCGATATAGCTTAATGTGACAATTAAACTTCATACGGCTATTATTTTCTTAAATAAACGTAACATAAACAGTGCTGGACTTTTCAAAGTCAGGTGATGCACTGATTTGTGTAGTGCCATTACCTAAGACACGGCTATATTTCTGCCGTTCCAAAAGCGCCACCTGCTGGCAGAAAATGAATTTGCATTTTCAATAATTCCTGCTCTTTTTGTTCAGATCAGTGTGAAAATTAACCAATGTTTTTACATTGCAAACATGCAGAGTTGTAAATGTGAACTGGTTAATCGACAAGAATATATTTATAATCGGGCTGTCTAACGATTAATCGCAATTAATTGAATACAAAATAAAAGTTTGAGTTTGCCTAATATATGTGTGTGTACTGTGTATAATTATCATGTATGTATAAATACACACAAATTAAATATATATTTAAGAGAAATATATATTAATTATATAAAAATTATAATAAATAAACATAGTTGTAACCATTTCTTTAATATATACATGAATGTGTGTGTATTTATATATGTATAATAATTACACACAGTACACATACATATATTAGGCAAACTCAAACTTTTATTTTGTATGTTTGACCGCCCTAATTTACGTGTCATTTAATTCATATAATAAAACATTTAAAAAAATGTTTTGGTGAAAACCTGAACTGTAAATCATGCTTTTTATAGTTATTCACAGTTTAATATGTTATACAATAGACAATGTCATACCTTGCTCATATTGTATTACTTTTATTAATGCAGGTATAAAAAAAACGGTCCTAAAAAGTCTTAAATTTAAGTTTAAAACTCCTGTAGATACCCTGGTTTAGTTGTATTGGATATCACTATTATAATATGTATAATAGTGTATAAAAACTTCACTTCCTGTCTTACCTACACTGTCTCATCTAAAAAAATTAAAGCATAAAACGCCAAAAATAAATCTTAAAAAAAAAAAAAAGAAGTAGGCTATCAGTACTTCTGTACCACACTGATACTGAAATTTTACTTAATAATACCGGCCTTTCTGCAGAAATGGTACCAATATTATTGTTAGCATAAATAATAAACTGATTTAATTTATTTTTATTTTCAAATGGGTAAAATAATTTAAAATCATTTAAAACTTCCAATATATTTTGTTTATTTTGCTATGCTACTAAAATTGGTTCTGAAAATCATCAGAGCTCATATTGAAGAGCTGATTTTATAGTTAAGTCATGGCCATAAACTGTATGTTTTTAAAGACTTGTTGAGAGAGGAATATATTATTTTAGGGCGTTCTTTATGTCTTTTATTCCTGCCATAATTAAAATAAAAATGTCCTGGAATCCTGGAAAATGATCACCGAAAAAGAGTGGGAACCCTGGTATTGTAATTAAAATCTACAGATGCAAATAGACAAAGTGTAACAAATTAAATGTTTAAATGTGTATTTTGGATGTTGTCTTTCCAGCAACCTGAAGAAGAAGATATGTTATAGAAGCAAAATAGCCTTAAATCCCATATGAAAAAACTGTTTTTGCCTGTCGTGTTTTGCCTTAAATGAGCCACTCACAAGGTGCCATTTGACTCGCTGCCTTTGAAGCTACAGTACGAGCGAGGGCTGTGAGCAGAGCTATTGTTAGAGCTTTCGTCTCGACTGTGTGGTGGCTGATGACATTATAATGGAGTCTAATGGATTTTCTGAATTCTCTCTGAAGGAGAGCCGTTACGAGATGTACGTGAAGCTCCTGAAAGAGGGGGTGAAAGAGCTCCTGACGGCCCGGGACGGCGACGCGGCGCTGAAGAAGTCGCAGTCCAGCCCGTCTCTCAACCAAGAGTCCCAGCCGGCCGCCGCCAAAGTCAAGCGCAACACGTCTGAGCGGAAGGATTACCGGCCCGAAACACCCAAGGTTACATAGGCGGTGTTTCCGCTTCCTGTCAGAGAGCCATTGTATATCACGCGTGACTGTATTTTGATGTAATTTATTTATCTGCCGACAGTTGTATCAGAAAACATTTGTGTAAAATGTAAATTGATCAATTGGTTGGAAGTTGTAAATCTCTAGGTCTCCCTTGACCAGCCGGTGCTTGTGGAGCAAATAGTGTGGTTTTCTTTTTTATTCGTTAGCGTGTAAAGATTTTGTGGTCGCACTTTATTTTACAGTGAATGACTGAGTAATATTAGGTAGGTAACTACAGGGATTAGGTTAGGTTTAGGGTTAGATTCGGCCAACAGGACTGTAAAATAAAGTGCCACTGAGAACATGGCTGTCTCTTGATCGTGCTGTTCCCCTAAATTGCTTTTCCTCCAAGAGAAGTATTTTTTTCAAGTGGACACGTCCACTTACATATGCTAGGCAGTAGATATAGTCTCACTCAGAGCGTTAGCTGTTATTTTAATAGACGAACACACGGCGGATCTGAACTGACAGTAGAGAGAGGGGTCGTTTTTAGGACCCTTCAGGATTTCGGTGCATGGATGCGATGCGGGATTTATCACGATAGCCTTTCGTTTTCGTCGCGGATATAGTCCACTACCGATGTACTAACCACCTACTAACAAACCACCGAATTCTCCATATAATATGTAGTCGCGCGCGTTAATGGATCGTACCAGCATGTCGCAGCAATGGACCGAAACTCTAAATAGATTATTTTCTAACGATGATTTCGAGGTACTTGCTGAGTTCCGGCATTTCAGACTGCAGGATTAGATGGCGTTGGCGTCGACGCCATCGACCGCGCAGTTTGTGCCATTTATTTTTTTATCTGTTTGTTGAAGTAAAGAGTATACTTCTGCTTTTTTCAGTAGTGTAAATGCCAATGCTCCTTTTGTGTATTTTATAATCTTATATATATTTGAATTTTTAATTCTCAGTTCAGAACATTATTGTTGTAAAGATGACAGTAGTATTTATAGTGCACTTTATTAGTTCTTTTGACTCTTTTAGAGAGCTTTATAAAGGGTAGTGATATGTTACTTCATTATACAGGTTTTTCAAGCATAACCAAATCTGTGGTTGATTTTATTGAAGGTACACAGCCGAAGGTACATTTTCACTCGTGTAAAGTCGTGTTAGTTCGTCTGTGCTCGTGTATTTTTGCCGTCACGTTTAGGTTGTTCGAATACAGAGGCTTCTATTAGAATTGAGAACATTTTGGTTCTGAATTGTCGCTTTTCGTGATGCTGACCTTGAATCTAAGATGTCATTTTCATTACAGAAAAAAAAAAAAACGACGACGTGAACACTATATGAACGTTCGACAGTGTTTTTGCACACCAACAAAGCCGGATCTATTATTTTAGAGCTTTTGAAGGTTTAAAAGGAATCTATACGAGAAGCTTTTCACATTTACAGATATTAGTCCCTTCAATCTATGACATTTTGTTTACTTGAAGTATTTTTAAAGACACTTTATTATTTTATGATAGAATTTGACAAATAGAAAGGATTTGTTCATATCTACGCTGTTTTTGTTATTACAAGCTCTTTCAGCAGACTTTAAATTTGTTGCTGCGTCTTGTTTTTCATGTTTTATTTTCTCGCTGTGAAATTGCCGGACGTGTTATTTCTCTTGTCCAGTTCTGAACACAGAAGCACTTAGATAATGTTTATTTTTATTTATTTGTTGCTACTTTTAGAACAAAAGTCGCATTGCTTTTAAGCAGTATATACAGTACACACTTAGTAATGAATACTACAACTCTGTCATCAGTATGAATGGTGATATGAAGAGATCGACTCTTCCTTTTATGTGCTACTATGTTCACCGCTTTTCCAGACCAAATAGTTTCCTGTGACATGTAACTCCAGCACTAACCCTTTAACAGTGCACGTCCTACACAGACTTAGTATTTTCAAATAGTAATTCCATTTGTTATTATTTCACATAGGATGCAGAGAACGGTTTAAACAAAAAAATAGGACGTGTAAGAAAGATAGGGGCATGCAAGTGCACTTTAGGGTTTCAAAATAAAAACAATAACAACTAATGAAAATCCATCCGAAAGTGAGGCTTGCATAATTTCAAGCAGTTGCGAGGTCTGAAATGTCTTTCTTTGTCATGATAATATTTTGACTGGAACGCTCACTTTTTGTTTGTAAATCTCCTGGGTGCAAACTGCTCATGTTTACCATGATGTATGCCACAACACTCAACTTGATCGTAAAGTTTTTCTCCATCAAGACTCCAGCCTTGTCATCTTTGTCTGTTTACTTTTACAAACCCTGTAATGTATGATCTCCTATCAAAATGCAATTGTGTGAGTACTGAAGGAGAGCAGCTGGTTTTAATGCGCCTTAGCCATCAGTTGGACCGTTTGGTGTCCAAACTCAGATATCGTGAATACCTTTTTTTAGCTGTGATCCTGTACTACTCCTTTAAATCTGTAAATGTTGTTAAATATGCCTGTTGCCCTGTGTTCAGAAGACTGGATGTGTTGGTTGTGATCTCTTGGCACGAGCGTGTCTTACGCCTGCCCGCAAAGATCAGGGACACAATGTTGGCTTCAGTGAATAAAAAACTGTATTTAATCGTTCATTGCATCTGCACTCATTTTTCATCCACACATCTTAGCTCGAAGTTGATCAAAAAGAGCATTTCATTGCTGAAATGGTTCATGTATAAAACAAACACTTAAAAAATGGGTCATCGCTTAATCAGTGTTAGCCATTATAGGACTATCAGCTGAATCAGTGCAGAACCAATATTATAAAACAAATTAATTCCTCTAACAAAAGCCAACACATTGTAAGTCAGCACATGCAGGTGTTGTTTATATGAGAAGTACCTGTATACAAGAGAGGCAGCAGGACTGCATTAAAAAAGAAAATGACATATACTGCCAACTATTTAATGCTGTTCCATTCATTATGACATTGATATAGCAACTGTTGTTCAGTTATTGTCATTCATAATGTTTTCATATTGTAAGTGAATGCAGAGATGGAGAAAACACATGACAGGTCACAGGTGAAATTGGAACATTTACATGACAGTAATTCAGATGTAGTTTTTGTAAAACATAATACAGGGTTTCCACTGGTCCTTGAAATCCTTGAAAGTTTGTGAATCCGAAAAAAAAATTTCAAGACCCTGGAAGGTTTTTGAAAATAAACATACATACTGTAGATACAGGTTTTTTTTTTATTTTGTGTAAGAAGTTTCCTGTTTTCAATAAAATCCATGCAAAAGTTAATATCAGATCATTATACAGATCAGATCACAGTACAGTACAGGATGTACCGAATATTCTTCAGTTTTATGCAAAACAGAAATACGACAAATAGAATATCAGATCTCTGTCATATGACCAGAAAAAATCTTACAAGGTAACAGAATGTAACCTTGATCTCACTAGAAATGTGTCCCCACATTTATTCCTTGAATTTGAGGGTATTGGACCTGGAAAGTCCTTGAAAGGTCCTTGAATTTGAAGTTAACCAAGGTGTGGGAACCCTGATAATATATAGTGTAACCGATTAGTATTTACAGTGTCGATAAGCTCCAACAGTACCATTTGGTTTTGCACGTCCCTGCTTCAAAAACTTTTAAGAACAAAGCTTATATCTGTTTGTATCTGCAGTAGCTTCACATCCACTGGAAATGAATGTAATAGAGCCTGATTGCTGCTAATGAAGGCGGTGAGGCTGATTACACACCACAGGTTGGACGGAGAAGGTCACATTTGTATACATGAAAGTCAGCCAGCATTATCTCCTGTTTACACTTTGCTCCTGTAGTAGACACTGCCAACTAGCGTTTTGGCAAAGTAGAGTTATAAAGCCAAACAATCACATAGACTACAGTATAGAAGCTCCTGTATGGGTCTGAACAAGTCAAGTCACCTTTATTTATGTAGTGCTTTTATACAGATTGTGTCAAAGTAGCTTTGCAGTATTAAATAGGAAATAGTGTGTCAATAATGCAAAAGGACAACAGTAAACACTCAATTTTCTGGGGATAACGCATTACAAGCAACACGAGTTTTGTAATATTATTACTTTTTTCAAGTAACTAGTAAAGTAACATATTACTTTTTAATTGGCAAGAAAATATCTGAGTTACTTTTCCCCCTCATTTATTGATTAAAAGCTCTCCTGTCCCCATGTTGAGAGAAATCGGGAGTAATAGGTTAGTTCTAGACTAAATGTGAACATGCATTAATTCATCTCACTCACAAAAAACAGATTCAGTGTTCCTCAAAATGAATAAAAACACTGAAAGTTAACTCAGAATATGACGCAAACCTGCAATAATTAAATATGTTAAATAATACAAATATCCTTTATGCATTTAATCCCATTTTATTAACCAATGTATTTGCTGCTGACCTTCGATGATCCAATTCAACCATACTAATAAACAAAAATTACTCAAGATAATCTAACATTTGTTTTCACTGCTAAAAAGTTGACATTTTTCTTCTGTGGTCTACTGTACAGATGTGAAGCCTGAGGCTTTTGATTTGAAAAGGCTTTTACATTTGCCAAAAATAGAACTTTTTATATTAAAAACAAACAAGCAAGTCCTGCCCAGATTTAAAAAGTAACGCAAAATAAAGTAACGCATTACTTTCCATAAAAAGTAACTAAGTAACATAATTAGTTACTTTTTTTAGGGAGTAACTCAATATTGTAATGCATTACTTTTAAAAGTAACTTTCCCCAACACTGGAATTCAGTGATGTCATCATCCAGCTCAGTTAAGTTTAAATAGTATACGATATCGCTGGAAATTAAGTGTCTCCAACTAAGCAAGCCAGTAGACAATTCTTTAAGATTTTCATGAAAAACAGAAAACTAATGTGCACGGCCATGTGGCTAGAAAGAACAGAAAAAAACTGCAGCACATCTCCACATATCCAAGAGAACCATATAAGCTGCTGTACACAGCATTGCATTGCAGGGCTGACAGTTCAGCCGTTTAGCATCAAGTTTGGAACAATGCCTGTCGGGTTACATTGGAAGTGTTTTATGATGTTGAGAATGTTAAAGTTAAGACACAAAAGGGTGGGCCATACAGTGAACTGACAACAAAAGCCAGTCACAATGCTGGAACGTGAAGGACTGGACAGGACACATCTTGCACACAGTTGGGAGAAACCAGACCAGGAGGCCAGTTCTCCTCTGCTGTTACAGTCCAAATATTATGTAAGTAATTTGGTATGTTGTTTACTGACATGCCAGTTTACCTCTAAACTATTCTTTTAACACCTCCATCTTTCAGCTCTGCTTAGTCGGTTTTTGTCTGCCTAAGCTGTTTACGTTTTTGAGTAGTTTGCCTAACACTGGAGACTGAGAAGAGTTGGAGTGGGTAGAACAAGAACAGAGGGAACAGGAGGAACAGATAAAGAAAGAAAGGGGGAAAGATGTGACAAATAACTCTTTTCCAGTTGATGGGGCCTTTTGAGTCACAAATAAATTACTGTACTTGAAACTACATAAAAACCCATTGAAACCAAATGTCCCAGTTAGTCAAACACAGTTGTCTTGAACGAAGATTTCACATTGAGCAATACTGCTGAAATGTTAAGGGTTTGTGAGTTCCCCAGCATGCACCTCAGCATGAATAAATTATGCAGTTACTGTTACAGCATTTTTGTTTGCTGACTGACGATATTATTTAAACTCTTGTTTGTTTAATTGTTTTAGTGTTGCAATTTGTTCATGTCAGTTTTTTTCTTTTTTGTTTGCTTGTTTGATTGTCACTGCCCTTATTGTTCAAAAACGGAAAAAAAAAAAAAAAAAGTGCATCATCACAGTATTCTGTAATCACCTGGTTACATATTCAGCCACTTGTCATCATCAGTGAGATATTATCAACACAAAAATACATGGTAATTAAAAGAGTTTTTATGCAGTACTGCTCATCTATCTCATTTTCACGTTGTCAAAAATGATCCCAGTTTCTTTGCATTACTCTCTCACTATTTAGTCTTCCAAACAATACATTCTCATGATAATTTCAATCATCCCAATCAATCAAATCTAGTGTTCTGGGACATTTCCAGTTGCATAAAATCATCCCAGCAGCCGATATGAAACCAAACTTAAGAAGAGAGAAAAAAAATGCATTTTTTGCTATGCTGGTTTCATTTATTTATCTGCAAGAAGGCTTAGTTCCACAGGTAAATCAAACCCCAGCCATTCTTTCCAAGTATTACAAGAATTTTACACCAGAACGGGTGAACTGAACAACATTCCCAAATCATATGTAAATCTAATCTCTTCATTGCATTTTCAACATAAATTCTGTCTGGCTATCCCCATCCTATAAAGCCTACATGATGAATAATAATATCTATCAATGAATTTCCCCGAGACCCCTTAAGTTCTTACCCACATTGGATAGGATCATTATCACAAATAGTAGTCCCCAAATCCTTCTGTCATATCATTTGCAGATTGTTACAAGAATCTGAAGTTACACTAAGCATTGATTTGTAAGCAGTGAGAGCGTCACAAGGCAGCTGTAGAGATGCATACACAGGATTCTCATTTGCACTGAATTTGTTCTTGACAAAGTGCCTAATTTGCAGATATTTCCAAGTTTCCTCAGACCCCAATATTATGTTTTTTCCCCCCAAAAAATATAATTCAGATTTAGAACAATTCAGAGTATGATATTAAAATTCTATTCTTATACATATCATTAACTACCCTTGGCTCTTGACACTTTTTGACACTGGTTTTTCTCTGACTACTGTAACTGTGTTTCTAAAGCACATCTGTTCTAGCAAAAATTGTGAGAGAAAATCTGTTCAGATGGGGTCGGTTACTTAATGATGATAATCTCCATTGTAGTGGTCTGGTTTACAGATCTCACCCTAAAATATTATTTGGATTATTAATTTAAATCATTAATTTTGCATTATTGTAACTTACGCCACTGCATAAATCTCCATCCTACTTTGATATTTTGAGTCATTATGCAAAAATTATATGTGCATAATCATGTAGCCTCACAGACATCATGAATCTGTGTATGTGTATCTCAACAATGGTGACAAAATATTCAGAAAAACATAAACTCTGAATATTGAAAAAAAGATATATTAAAGTCACCAAAAAAAAAAAAAAAAGCTGTCTCCATTGTTGAGATCAATACACTGATTATTGATGTTTGTACGAAGTAAAAAAAAAAAAAAATCTATATAATGAAGGAAAAAATATTGGAATATTTGTGACCACTGTGAATAACACAACACTATCAGCTAAAATATTCAGAAATGAGACTCCTGATGAGATCAATGAATCAGGTGACAAAAAGATAATTGAATTAGCATTAAACAACCCCCTCTTTTATTCACAAGTTTTCCTAGAACAAATGTGCCTTAGAAACACACAGCTACAACTACCAGAAATTTGATGTTAATAAATCAATGGTCAAGAGCCCAACTAAAGCAATTGTGGAGACTTTATTCTTTTCAACTTCAGTTAAATTTTAATAAGTTTTGTATGAAAGAAATAAAGTCAGACTGGATTGTAATGAGTGAAAATGATGAGATCTAGAGAAATCTATTAGTGTTTAATGTTTTGTTGCTGCCAGTCATGTGATGTTTTTTTCTTTTTTTTTTTCTTTTTTGCAGTGCAGGTGTTTGATCGTAATATTTTAGAAAATACCTGTAGAGTAACACTTTTTTATAGCTTATTTAAATAAGAAAGTCTGAAAATCTAAAGAGAAAATCTGAATGCATCAGGTTGCATTGAATTAAGTTTTCTCAGTTCCTTTTCTACAGTGTGTTTTTGTCAACAGCTGAATGCTTATGTAATGATTAGAGAACCAATCTGTAGTTTGATGTCAGTGTTTGCTTTCAAGAAAATGTGACACTGGAAAGAAGTCATATTAAACTCGAACAATGAATATGACTGGGAAAAGACTTTTTTTCAAGACCTTTTGAGTTTTATCATGAAGCATGGCAAATGCGAGCATCTGAAAATTATGCTCTTAGTATATTGTATTTATTGTGAACCCATTCAGTGTATCATTATGGGTTCCAGTATGTTTGTTTAATAATCTAAATGTACATAATTATTATCAAAGATTATTTTAAATTGAGGCAAATACATCATTCCATTATACAAAAGCAGAGGGGCTGAACAAAAGGTACAAAAGAAAAAGAAAGAAGATCTTGAGGAGGAATCTCATCCACTTTCAACTTCACCTTGAAATGGCACTTCAGACAGAAGTCTCATGTGAATGGATCATCATGCGCCTCATTAACAACACGAATCAAAAGATTCAAATGAAACAAAGCATTACTCTTTGCTTTTGAGTCACCTGATGTGGTCAGAACAGCTTCACGCTTTCTTTAAAAGGGTGAGTGAGTGTTTTATGAAACCGGGCTCTGCTGATTGGAAACAGTTGCTTGGAAACCAGATTGCTGAGATGCTCTTCAGATGATGGAGACGGAGTCGAGGAGGGATAAGGAGCTAATGGACAGGAAGCATGTGATGTCAGGAAGGACATCTGTGTGGGTTTACTTCATTCCACAAGCACTTTGACATTTATGTTGGAAAGTCACTGAACGTCTGAACATACAGTTCTATTTACCTCAAAGTAAAGAGCTATTAACACATTTTTGTCCACAGGACACTGCATTTCAGTTTCTCAGTTGTATGAATGAAATCAAATTGACACAGTATGCAAAATATCTCTTATCTCCTGTGCTTCTTAATATGGTCTTATTGTCTAATGTCATATGTAGTATCTTACTGAGGATTGTCATTCAAGCCAAAGTGAAATTATAAATTAACATGTCATAAATGTTATAAATAAACACTCTTAGCAATGTTCTAATCATACTGTAAAATGGACAGTAGTATATGTCCATTAAATCAAGGCAGGTTTAATGTGTGATTAATGTGTGTCAATAGCAGACACATGACCAGAGCACTGGTCTTCGTTTAAGTGTCCAATTGTGCTTCTGATAATTAGACTCTTGTGTCTTTCTTCAGTGTATAAATTTGTGGCCACCTACACATGTTGCCACTAGCAACCAAATCCAAACCATGCATTTGCTCCAGTTATAATTAGCAGCAGCCATAAACTAGCAGATATACTTTCCAAAGAATAACACTTTAGACTATGTGGTTTCTCAGATAACTCTTAGTTTGGTTTACACTTTTTCTCTTTCAGATCATAATGCATTTATGCTGAGTGTAATCTAATTTTTGGACATTAATACGATGCTATTCGATCCTCTGATACATTTGTTAATATGATGACCGATGCTAAACGTCTCTAAACAGCATGAATGTAGATGAAAATAGGCATGAGAACTGTGCTTGTTTATATACAGTACTGTTCAAAGTTTGGGGTTGGTATTTGATCAAAATGTAATTTATCCCTGTTATAGCAAAGCTGAATTTTCAGCATCACTACTCAGTGTCTGCTTCAATTTTAGTCTACTTCAGTGTCACATGATCCTTCAGAAATCATTCTATGCTGATTTGCTGCAAAAAAAAAAAAAAAAAAAAAAAAAAACATATTATCAATGCTGAAAACAGTTGGGCTGCTTCATATTTTTGTGGAAACCATGATAAATTGTTTCCAGTATTTTCTGATGAAAAATGTTCAGCATTTAGATTCAGAAACATCCACATTCAATTCACAAAAATCCAACCTTTTATTGAAGTAAAACAACTGAATGTGGGGGGAAATCACGTCATAAACGAAATTTTTTTCTCATATACATGTTGGCCTTCAGTTCTTCAGGTCACCCCACTCATTTTCTATAGGGTTCATGCCAGGGAACTGGGATGGCCATGGCAGGAACTTCATTTTGCGCTCAGTGACCCATTTTGGAGATTTTGATGTTTATTTTTGGATCATTATCCTGATGAAAGATCCAGCCATGGCCTATAATAAGATTTCTAGCAGAGGAATGTTTTGATTTTTTTTGGTATTTCATAAAACAAGATGTCCAGAACCTCCAGAAAACTTTAATTCATTTTGAGCAAACATGCTTAGTTTCATGAATTTCTGATGCAACTTAATGTGTCCAAGACAGTATGTATGTTTTTCTCTAAGTCTAACAGTATTATTAAAGAGCCGGATGTTTACGTGTCAGAAGTGAGGCTGCAGGTAGTGCCTCAATATAAATATCTGGGAATACTGACTGATTCTAAACTTACATTTAAAGCTCAAGTTAAAAAGGTCTGTAAGCAGGTTAAATTTAATCTCTATCTCTTAATTTTAAATTTACTAGAGATTATGCCATTAGAGACAGCTAAGATGTATATGTATTCTATGGTTATTTCCCACATGACTTACTGTTAAATCACCTGGTTTCAGGTGAGATCAGGGACTCTAAAACCATTAGAGTCCTTATACAAACGTACACTTAATGTCTTCGATAAGAAATCGGTACATTATCATCATTGTCCAATACTGAAAAAATATAATTTGCTAAATTGGGAAAACATTTAGGTATGCAAACGTATGCTTTATGTATAAAATTATTTATGGTTTATCTTCTCCCCCTCTTGGTCAGTTAGTTAGTACTAGAACAACAGATTATACCCATTTTTTTCTGTCAAAGCTGCACAAGAATGGAATACTATTCTGACAACTATAAGAGATCTAGATACATATGCTTTATTTAGGGTTCAGATGAAGAATTGGTTAATTAGTACTCAGATTTGTCAACACTAGAATGCTGCCACTAGCAACCAAATCCAAACCATGCATTTGTTCCAGTTATAATTAGAAGCAGCCATAAACTTGCAGATATAGTTTCCAATAACATTTTACACTATGTGGTTTCTCAGATAACTGTTAGTTTGGTTTACACTAGAATTTTATATCTGTTAGTTATTCTATTATTGTTTGTATTTGCATTGTTTTTAATTTATCCTATTTATATTGTGTAATTATTACATTTTCCAGTATGTGTTTTTAATTTTTTTTTTCTTTTAGAGTGACTTGTAACATCTTGTCCAGGGACTAAAGATGAATAGCTTTTGGGTAATTCTGGTACATTTACAGGAATGTTTTATTAATGTACAATGTCCCTGTCAACTAATCAGTCTTATCTAATGTCAATCTTCGTTTGAATGGAATAAAAGCATAGATCTTGTTCATTTGTATAACTATGATGTAGTTTCATATTGTTGTGTACAAAAGAAAACAAAATCTGTAAAGTGCTCATAAATCATTACATTTAACTTGTATATACCCCAATAAACCATATTTGTCAAGTTGCCAGACATGATTAAATGTATAGCTGTCCACTGTAAAATGGAGACTCCAATAAAACTTCATGCGGAGCCTTTAGATCTCTAAAACAAATGAATAAATCTCTTAAGTGAATAAATCTAGTCTTATTTCATCTTATCTTTGTACACCATTACAAGTTAAGGATTACAGTGGGATCTGTATGAATGTCTCATCTGTGTGTTTAAAGACAACCAGTACACAAACAACATATTTCCATGAATCAGTAGTGGGCTGAGTGAGAGCCAATGAGATGCAGACATTAGATGAGAGATGCTGTTATTACTCTTTGTTTGGTGAGTAGCTATTTATTGTGTTTGTGAAGTGCTCTTCACTTTGATTATAGGAAACGGAAATCTGTAAATCACGTAATAGTGAGCAATCAGTGCTGTAGTGTTTTACTAGTGTTTTCACATATACTATCAGCCCACAAAGCTCACAAAATAAACTTTGTGTACAAAATCAGTTTTTTGACCTTTCTGGAACATATCTGAAATGTACTGGAATCTGTTTGGATACAGTAAAAAAAGAAACACACACATTTATGAAGACACTGCTATTAAACAAAAGTCATTCGTAACATTAAAACATCTAAAGCATTACTATTTGTAGAATTATTTCTATTTGTAAACCTTTCATTTAGTATTTAACAGCCTTGTTTGTCATGTGCTTCATGAGAGGATGCTGAAAGAGAAGGATTTCTCCTCTAAAACATAAAAGGAGAATGGCCACTCAAAGTATTTTTGTTGTTGCCATGGCAGCAAACAGGTATGACTCACTGTTTGCCCTGGTGAACTTCATCTGTTAAAGCAGACATACTCTGTACTTCACAAAACACACAAGCAGTGTGCCTCATATTGACGGTTTCTACATTTTTTGACATTCTATTCATATTCACATGAATTAAGTCACTGTATGTTGTTGTAACAGACACAATACACCTTAAGTTTACAGACAACACAAGTTTAACTCAGTGTATTTTCAGATTTAAAATTAGTGTTATAACTTGTTCTTACATGCAACTGTGGCACATGCAGTAGTGTTATTGTTTTTGAATTTCATATTTAGTCTACGTACACAAATTCAAAGTTTCAAGAGTACAAATTGCATTTAAATAGGGGTTTCAATCCCTTAAATTATTGACCAGAGACTAGTTATGTTCAGCAATTTTAACTAAACCACCTTCGACAGAGCCATTGTGTTTTGTTTGTTTTGAAATCCATGACAGAAGAGAGAACAATGTCAAATTTGCTGTCGTCACTGAACTGTGTGTGAACAGAACAGGATCAAACACCCAAAAGCTGAAATGACAATGTACAGATGTACATTTTAGATATATTTGCTATTAATTAACCTATACAAATCCTTGAAATCATAAAACATAAATTCATAGTGTTGCTATTTTGACATATATCCCCAGTTAAAATATGGGCAATTAAATATATATTTGTTCATAGTCCTGTACAGAATCATTTTACCTTTTAAATGAAAATGGATTCTGTCTTTGTCTTTGTCTTAGTTAAACAAAACAGTAGATTTAGTATTTTACATTAATGACACTTTAAAAATATTTAAATATTGGTATCAAAAATCATTTATACAAGGTGTAGCAGTGAAATATAGGTGCTCAGACCAAGTGAATGATGGATGGTCATATTTTGGAGTAATGCGTGTTGACAATGTCCATATATTTTTTCGGGGTTACTGTACAAGTCTGCTTCAGGTCCCAGTGCATCTTCAAGAAGACATCTGGAACATCCATTAAGAAATAAATAATTTTTATGAAAAAATGCATTCATGATACATCTCACTCACAACTGTTGAACGTTTGCCAGGTCTCTTATTCACCAGACACTGAGAACAAATAGCAAAAACATTCTGTGATTAAAGAGTATAAAAAAGAGAATAAACAGAAAGAAAGAAAGAAAAGAAAAAAGAAACGTAAACCTTTCCACAGCATTCACCCCACAGCATGTGAGAAATACCCTTACTCCCCTTTGCAGAGGAAGTGTCTGTAGTTTAAAGGGACGCGCAACGGAAGTGACGCTAAAACTCGGAAAAACGCTCTTCGGACAGCCGCTATGGGATCAGTGTATTTACAGGACTAAATCATGCATTACAGCTCGCAGCTATTGGAAAAAACATAGCATCAAAAGAAATAATTTGAAAGTGTTATTGTCATGGTACGCTCACGGACAGAGTTTGGCATGTGGCCAGTTTCTGTTAAAAAGCTTTGTGCTTTTTGTTTCTGCGCGTCTGCGTTTGTGTTTTTAATCATGACATTTCAGGTAAAATACTAATTCTATCCATAAATGAAACCTCAGATAGTCAGCAAAGATTTGTTTACCTAAACAATGAATGTTCCTCGGTGTTTCCTGAGAAGTCGATCTTACAGGATGTGTCTATTAACTTATCAAGAGTCTCACCTAGACAGCACGATTGCGCGTCGCGAACGCACTCCGATGCAGTAGCATGTTTAGGCATGAACGCGCCTCATGCTACACCTACTCGAAGTGTGCCAGACCGCGCCAAGAATGCTGTCTAGGTAGGCAGCTCACTATGCTTTGAGACACGGTCATACAGTTCTCACTCAAACGATTTTAAAACGCTCCCTAACCACCGCATGATGGAGTAAATATCGCAGAAAATAACCACAAGTGTGGACTATGATGGTTTTAAAGCTGTTCTTGTTTGCAGATGCCACGCCATGTGTCCGCTGGCCTTTGGGATCTGATTAGTCTCTGACTAACATTTGGATAAATCTCTGTCCTTTCCTCATCCTTGGTATCTCCTTTTACTAAAATCTCCCTTTTCCATCCCTGCAACCTGATATGTAAAATAATAATTAGTTATTGGTTTTTAGATGCAGGAATTTTCTTCACTTCTCTAACAAATAAAACTTGTTTTTATGTAACTTGTTTTGAAGAAGAATTCACTGTTGTGTTTCTGCAGACAGTATTATATTCTTCCTCAGTATATCCATCCTTCATGTCTGCAGTATCAATTGTCATGTATTCACAGGCTTGTCTCTCTTTGCAGGTTATTGAACAGCTAGGAAAGTTTGAGCAGAACACACTTAGACAGCAGTTAACACGCATACAGGCCATTGAGGATATTAGAGTCCAGGCGATTCCTCATGGCTCTGAGCTCCAGTACCCCGTCGTTGTGTGGTGGTCTCCTCTGACTGGAGAATTGGGACGTCTCGGAGAGTGCGGCCAGAACAGATGTTTCTTCACTGTTAACAAGTCTTATCATTCCCATCCACAGACGGAAGCTTTTCTTTTTTATGGTGAGTCCAATTGTTCCATACACACATTAATTTTATATTCACATTTCTATTATTAAAATTCAATATTCAATTTTTCAGACAGTTTTGTCTACATAAAAAATAAATAAAATACTACAAACTAATATCAGTTGTTTTAAATGCTACAACTGACTTTAGCCATCAAAACAATGTAATGTATAGACAGTGTTGGGTGGATTACTTACAAATTGTAGTCCCTTACTGATTTCAAATTACATGACAAAAATTGTAGTTTGTAACATAATCAATTACGTTGGACATTTCTGGTAATATAATTGGACTGATTTTTGATTACATTTATCACATTAATTTAAATAAGATAATATTTTAACGTGTTGATATGAAAATCAAAGTGCATTAAACAAAGTGCATTAAACATTAGATTACATCAAGGTTTTCCAAACTGGGTTTCATGAAGAAACTGCAGGGGGTTTGTGAGTTATTTGAAAAGCTAACAGTTAATGAAATCATTAAAATGTAAAATTAAATTAACAACAATTAAAATAAAACACTTAGAAAGATTACATCATTTACAGTATTTACTTGCATGTCATGTGATCATTAACCAACATCAGCAAACTGTGAACATGCAGATGTTACTGAATTACTGAATTACTGAGGTACTTCAATTCTGGAGAATATATTGGTGAAAAAGGTTTGGCTGACAAAACTTTGGCAATCCCTGCATTACATGTAAATAAGAAATAAAGATGAATTTGTACATGGTAACATGACTCAAAGACAAAAGCCTCCCACAACATAGTAATATGGTTAAAGAACTCAGATAAAGATTAATGTCAGTAGTTAAAATGTTGAGAAAACACTTCATAAAATTAAAACGTAAACTGGAAGAGTTTCTGAATGTATATTAGTGGTAGGCTTTTTTAAAAATATAAGTGTAATAGTTAAAATTTAATATAATCTCATTACAAGTACTTAAATGCTGAAATCTGACTTTGTAATCAGATCACATGTAATCAGTTACTACCCAACCATTGTGTACAGATGTACATGTATTCACATGTATATCAGGGTTCCCACGCATCCTGGAAAACCTGGAAAATTGATGGCTAATTTTCCAGTCCTAGAAAACAAATGGAAAATGGGAGAAAATGTAAAATGTCCTGGAAAATCTTGTAGTTGTCCTGGAAAATTATTAACGTTATTTAGCCAAGTCCGAAACAGATAATCCTAGTAGTAGAAAATGTTCAAACTGCCATAAATCATAACCAGCCAGTTTCTGTTCCAAATGCGCAATTATCAATCAGCTCTTTTGTTTTATTTCAGTCAATCTCTGTTCCATACTTGCACACAAACTGTATTGCAAGCATCTTCCAAAATATAATTTTTGTGAGAGAGCAAGCTCACTGTTCATGATGTACGAAATATTGGAAGAAATTCCAATATGGAAAACACTAGTAATGTATACTGAAATATCGTAAATCATATCACCGTTATAGAAAAAAGTTATATAGCAAAATACAGGGGTTGGACAGTGAAACTGAAACACCTGGGTTTAGACCACAATTAGTATGGTGTTTGGCCTCCTTTTGCAGCCAATACAGCATTATTTCATCTTGGGAATGACAAATACAAGTCCTGCACAGTAGCCAGAAGGATTTTGAGCCATTCCTTTCGCAGAACAGTGGCCAGGTCACTATGTGATGTTGGTGTATGAAAACATTTCCTGACTCGCTCCTCCAAAACACCCCAAAGTGGCTCAATAATATTCAGATCTGGTGACTGTGCAGGCCATGGGAGATGTTTAACTTTACTTTCATGTTCATCAAATCACTCTTGTCACCAGTCTTGCTGTGTGTATTGGTGCATTATCATCCTAATACACGGCACCACCTTCAGGGTACAATGTTTGAGCTATTGGGTGCACATAGTCAACCTTCACACTCTGCTCTTATTGGTGGAATGTGCGATCAGTAAAGACTGGCCACCAGGCTGCATAAATATAGCCATGAAACCTCCAACACTATATTGGCCAGTGTTTCAGTTTCATTGTCCAACCCCTGTATATTGATATTGAATTATTGTCCAGCCCTATTGGATCGTGATTAAATTGTAGTGGTTACTTCTATTTTTAAATAGCTACAGAAAGTTTGCAATGTAATAGAGCAAAAAACATCTGGTTCATGTAGCCATATTTTCATCCTATCTTATCTCTTGCTTAAAAAAAAATTAACAAATTGGAATTTTCTTGAAAAAAATTGGAATCGGCCATGAAAAATCAAGATTGGTGCATCACTACAGACTTTTGACAGTTTGAACACTGATGTGTTTCCAAACCTTTTGTCTAATTTTCAACTTTAAGTGAAGTATTTCAGTAGTTCAATAAATTACTGTAAAATTACTGTAATTCAGTAAAAAATGTAACTAATGATTTTTCTTATTGTCAGAAGTAGGCTATTAGTACTTCTGTACCACACCGATACTGAAATTTTAAAAACTTACTAATACCGGCCTTTCTGCATCTGGTAGTACCAGTGTTATTGTTAGCATAAATAATAAACTGATTTAATTTATTTTTATTTTCAAATAGGTAAATAAAATAATTTAATACTTCCAATATTTGTTTATTTTGCTATGGTACTAAATTTGGTTCTGAAAATCATTTGTTGTAATGTATAATTAAGAGCTCATATTGAAGAGCTGATTTTATAGGTAAGTCATGGCCATCAACTCTTTGTTTTTAAAGACTTCTTGAGAGAGGAATATATTACTTTAGGGCGTTCTTTATGTTTTTTATTCCCTCCATAATTGAAATAAAAATGTCCTGGAAATGTCCTGGAATCCTGAAAAATGATTGTTAGTGTTTTTTTTAAACTAATTTTAAGAGAGTGTTAGATGACAGCAAAGGTAATGTTAGGTTGTGCCAACATCCTGCCAACATTAACAAAAGTATTAGATTGCACGTCCACATCAGGAATATTAGATCCTACCCTAGACACCGGATCCTGACAGAAAATATCTGTTTTGTATAATACCCAAAATCAGTGTTTTACTGCAGTTCGTGTAATACTCAAAACTGTATTAATAGTCTCAAGAGGCAAGCCAGGAAAGAGCAGAAAGCATGAGATGAAGAAATGAAAAATTAGCAGTTTATTTAATGATCTTAGTTGTGCATGTGTCAATGCACTTCATCTGACCAGCCTAAAAGTCCAAAAAGTGTTATTATCCAGTACCAAAACAAATACAATGAAAAACTGCTGCTTCACAACATTGTCCTGTGATGTTAAAAACATAGAAATGAAGATATTCTCTTATCTCTTACTCGAGAAGACAAATATCCCTTGAAACCACACAACCATAAGATTAAACAACAATGGAAAATTATATAAAATATAATAAATGATTCTATAATTATTTATTAAATCATATTTTTTTTTACGCTATGTCATTCAACAGTATGCTACAAAATATTGATCTTATTCCTTGTACAGATAAACACAGACATTTTTTTCCAGGTACCGATTTCAGCATTGAGAGTCTTCCTCTTCCGCGTCATGAGCAGCACCAGTGGGCGTTGTTTCACGAAGAGTCACCCAAGAATAACTACAAGCTTTTTCATGAACCACTCATTACCCTGTTCAACCACACGGCAACCTTCAGCCGCCACTCTCATCTGCCCCTCACCACGCAGCACCTGGAGGGCCTCAGCGCCCTCACCGCACAAACACACCTGCTTCCTTTGTCCTACAAAAACCAGCTGAGGAAAACTCTGGCACCTGTGGTGTACGTCCAATCAGATTGTGACCCGCCGTCTGACAGAGATGTTTACATTCAAGAGCTGATGCAGCACATTCAAGTGGACTCATACGGAGAGTGTCTTCATAATAAAGACCTGCCGCCCCATCTGAGAGACTCCACTGCAATGGATGATCAGGATTTCTACCAGATCCTCGCCCAGTACAAGTTCATCCTGGCCTTTGAGAACGCCGTCTGCGATGACTATATCACTGAGAAACTGTGGAGGCCGCTCAAATTAGGCGTTGTGCCAGTGTACTACGGAGCTCCTAACGTACACATGTGGTTGCCAGATAACAGGAGCGCAGTCGTGGTCAATCCCAATGAGCCGCCGAAGAAGCTCGCTCAGTATTTAAAGAGGTTGGACAAGAATGACTGGGAATATCTGAAATATCTGGAGTGGAAGCACAAGCGGGAAATATCTAACGTGAATCTGGTGACAGAACTGAAGGAACGTCCGTGGGGTGTTCAGGATATTGGTCAAGATAACTTTATTGATGCCTTTGAGTGCATGGTGTGCAACAGGGTCTGGGAGAATATCCACCGACATGAAAAGGTAATTTCACTAGACTTACAATTCTCTAATCAAAGGGGACTCACGTCACCAATGATGCTGTGATTTTTGGGTCACACGTCACTCAAGGTGCGGTCGTGAGTATATCAGATGACCAGTTCCCACCTCACTTGGTTTAGTGCATCAGTCAAGGACTGTTAATTGGGCAGTAGGTTCAGTAATTTGAGATTTGCACTCTGGAGGTAGTTGGTCAACTGATTTATCTGAAAGTTTGGTAGTTTAGATACACAAGGACGACACAATTGTAATAAAATGAATAACATTTATTAACAATAGATATGCAAGAGTAAATACAACAAATAGTGATAAAACCAATAAATGAATATGCACTGCTAAGAGATAATAGGCAACTAAACATGAAAGAAGATATCAGATAAATCGAAGAAACAAATAAATGAAATGAATACAGAATGGCAGAATGCAATGCTGTTGAGCTGAATGTAGCAATGGAAGAGATTTCTGTGGTAATTATGGCTTATGGGAAACCACTTAATAGCTCTGGTAGACTTAACGATAAATAACTGCTTATTTATCTTTGAACAAACAATATAGCTATCATTTGTAATGCTGAGCCCAAGTAAATGTTATCTAAACAGGTTAAAAAACATAGGCTGCAGGTATAAACTAAGCCAAGGTTTTTAGGAAAGAGGTTTGGTAAGTTAAATATGTTAATAGTCCTGAGTTCTGAAGGAATTTTTATGGCAGTCATTCCTAAACCTAAGGATTGGTGAGGGTCAACCCATATTCCAATGAGAAGTCCTCTCTTAGGTGGTCGTGGGTGCAGAAGGTCTCCCTTCCTGTCCTGCTAGAGGTGTCTGGCAGTTGTCTTGGCATCTTATCTGATGTTTTTGAACATTTGTTTATGTTGCTCCACCTGTAATCACAGTGTGGCACATCTTCTCCCACACCTGGCAGTTAGAAAGGGCTCTGCCATAAACTAATCCTTGGAATGCCATCTTGACTGTTGTTCCACTACACATGTAATAAAACCTTTTGCTATTCTTTTCCCTCAGTAAACTCCTGATTACTGCTTATTAATAGTAAGTAAAGTAGTTACGTTTAGGTGTTGAGTGGCATCAATATGCGCTTTATAAGTACTAGTAAAACAGCCAGTATGCATGCTAATAAGCAACTAGCGAATAGTGTTCCCTAATATAAAGTGTTATCCCTATTGTTTACTGGTTCTGTGACAGAAACTGCCGTCTAAAGTCTGGAGAGCTGAAGAAAGCCACCTCACATGCCCACCTCCAAAACTGTTTGACTTTGGCGTGAGACCCAGCTCGTCTCTTCAGCGGATATGGAGAGCCAGTTATGAGCAGTCCAAAAGAGAAGCCAAAGCACTGGGACTGATGCTTCGCAGGAACAGAAACTTTACAGTCACGCAGTTCTGGAGAGAAGTGTTTACTGACTGAAGGAAACAGATAACTGAAATGCAGTTATTATGTTTATGTGAACGGTAAACCTGTGAGGGGAAAAACATCAAGGTGATGTGTAATTCATAGGGCTATTTTCATGTTATATGGAAAGTTATGTCATGCATTGTATTTAACATACATAATCTTTATGTGGACTGACATCTTCTCTTAAACAGTCGATGCAATGCTAAGGATGTGCATTAACCATGTGTTTTTATCATATATTACCTAAATATCTAGCCTTAATATTCAGTGGCCACACATTTGACAATAAGGTCCTATAAGTTAATGTTAACAATGGTGATTACATTTGTTACAGTATTTTTAAATCTTTGTTAACATTTGTTAATATCAGCAATAACAACAACAAAAAAACAACAACTGTTCATTGAATAATGTTAAACAACTAAATATTAACAGATTCAGTTAAACAGTTGACAGTTTTTGTTCCTGTTCATTGTTCATGTTAATGTAGTTAGCTACTACAAAAGGAATTTATTTTTAAGTGTTTTAAAGACAGTTTCAAAAGCAGAAGTGGACACTCCTGGTCCTTTCTCTCCTTACTTTAAACACACTAAAATGCACTTTTTTTTTTTAGCACTTTTTAGCACTTTATGGTTATGACTTTATGCCATTTATTTTAGGTAATTTGTAATTGTTATTAATAAATAAGTAGGATTTATTGAAATTATATTTCTTTACCAGTTCATAAGAGAGAGTCACTTAAGATTGATGTAAAACCCATGTTGTAATAAAAAGATGAAAGAAGTGTCATTGTTTTCTTTTTTGTCCGCAAAATGCAAAAGCAGACACTGCATAATAAACTTCAAACAAGAATTTTACACATATAATTCACAGGATCCTTCTATGAAATGTTTCTCTCAAATGAGATTCCCTTTTATCCCTAGTGAAAAATAAATATACTGAAATGTATCTGAAATACATTTATTTTATGCTAAGTATACTATAAATGCATTTATATATTTATGCACTTAAAAACACCTTGCAGTTGTACTTTTACTGTATTAAACAGGTAAAGTCTGCTAAATTGGAACAACTAATTTGGTACTTAATGCATTTTAATTGTGACTAACTAAAGATATACTGAAGTATATGTGATTGTGCCGAAGTGGAACTATTGCAAGTATACTTTAGGTACACCTTAAATATTTTGCATTTGAAGACTGATATTATTCAAAGATCATGCAGTCCTCATCAATAGTGACATTAAAACGCATTGTAGGCTTAATAATAAGAAATGTGCATTGTGCACAAGTAATACTCCAAATAAAGTTTAATTATAATTTTTATATCAGGAAGTAACAAGTGACACAGTAAGCCAGTAAATATGGTAATAGATTTGAACTATATTTATTAGTATATTAATTTTTTTACTAGGGTTTTCTGTATATTCTTATGATTAGTGCTTTCTCTTCACCTGTCTCAACACTAGATGGAGACACAAACACACAGTCTATGTACAGATATGGGCCATGTTTTCTCTATTTTGTCTCTGTATGTAGATTTATAGTAATATATAAGCCAGTGATGTTCATAATATTCTTTTTTTCCAGTGCTGCTTGAAGTACTATATATTTTTATATCTCCACATTGATGTTCCTGCAGAGAGACTACCTTTTTGATAGGGCGTCAAACTACTATATCAAATTGGCTCTACTGTATAATATTGTAACTGTGCAAAGATTATTATACTTGAAACTTAAGTGTGAGGTTTATGTCAATTTAATTATGCAATTAATTATGTTATGTTTACAAAGAGTTTTAAAAAGGTTATGTTTCAGCAGTATTTACCATAAATTTAAGTTGATTTAAAATGTATTAGTATAGTTAAAAGTTACAAACGTACTAAGTGAAACTTATATGTCATTCTGTGGTTAAAATCAACATTAATTTCTGTTAAGCAATTGTAGTATCTTAGATGAATCCGATACAAAATGGAGTAAAATTATCAGATGTTTAACTCATGTGTTCAAACTCAGCATCAAGTCACTTCACACATTCGTCGGTCCGTACGTGATTTACATGGTCTTCTGATACCATAGCATGGCATTTCAGACTAAAATATTCTAGATACCCAAAAGCTACTAGAATTACAGGCATTTTTTTCATGTACAAGTGAGTACTTGTTATATCTACAGAGCTGAACAATGCAGACAGTATGAATCATCACATAGTTTTCTTTGTTAAGTCCAGAAATCATCATTCTGGAACTGCAAGTTTTAACTGTTGGCGAGTTTTTACATGTAATTCAGTTACGAAGTTCTGATGGGTAGATATCCAGCTTGAAGGAATGTTTAACTGATGCAAAGATTAGCAAAGATTAGACAGTAGGAAGAGGAAGCACAGTCAGTAGAGCAGTGATGGCAAACGAAACGAGATGTTGAGGTGGGATGGGAGCATTAGTCTTCATATTAAAATGGTCAAGTAGAAGTACACTGTGATGAGCGCAACATTTATCCAGTCACGTGGCTCAAGAGCCATGACTACCCTGAAAATTTTTTTGTGTAGAATTGCAAAAGTTTGTGTGTAATTACAAAGTAGGCACCATGAATTAAAAATTAAATATTGAAGTAAAAAAAATAGCATTGTCATGTAAAAAATACTCCAATTATCCTTCTTTTATTTACACTTCAAAATCTTTTTATTTACAGCCTTCAAATTCATATAGGTTAGGCTCAGTTTGAGGGTGAGTACATGACAGAATGTTCATTTTGGGGCGAGCTGTTCTTTTAACTGCTATTCCTTTAACTTGCTCAACCAGCTTCAGCAGAGAGACTATGCTGGCTGAACAGCATTTTTTTTTCTCTCTCTCACTGAAATTATTGCTGGTCATGGTGGTGGTGCTGCTTCAGTAGTTGTCAGTGTTTAAAGCACATGTCTGTGGTGTGTTACGGCTCCGATGCGGCAACCGGAGTAGATCGTGGCTTCGGCATGTGTTTTGACCCCCTGTACTGCGCACGTCTGCGGCGCGTTACTGCTCTGAAGCGTGCACTCTAGTCAATGCTTGTGTTTATACCTGCCGTGCTGCGGCTCATTGAAGCGGCTCTCCACACTGCATCACTAAAGTTTAGCTAATCCCCCACCTCATCCCTACACACCCCCTAACCATTCGAATTTCAGTGGGCGGGATTTAATTTAATGATATTCTAATGGACCATGTTGTGACATCATTGCATGGGGAAAACAAATGCTATAGTCTAAAGGAACCGTTCATTGTAGTTCTTGAAAAGAGATTTTTTTAAAACAAAATATCTCCCTTTGGAGTGGACTTTGAGATTTATAACTTTGTAGATCTTTTTTATGCCCAATTCAAAAAGTGAAAAAGCATAATAGGACCCCTTTAACTGAGAGCTTGAAGGATGGAAATACTGTAAAATACTAAGTATACCTTCTTCTTAATAGACAGGCAGGTGTGATATTGATCGGGCTACATTACAATGGCATTAGGTGGGAAGGAAGAGTTGTCCAAGGTTGAGCTGCCATTTAGCCAGTATAGATGGCTAAATTATCAATGGCTGTAAGCTTGATGAAAAAAAAAATAATAATAATTGTCCCAGTTGGTCTTAGTGTGGTGCATTCATAGCTGGCCTTAGGGATGTGTGCCAAGGACTTGTTACATCAAGGTCTTCCGTGGTCACTCCTTCGCTCAGGTCCACCATCTGGTTTGAATATAGACTGGATCTGGGCAATTTCAGGATAACCATGAGATTTAGGTCCTAGAACTGAGCATTGCAGTACTCCATACTAAACTTGTAAATGATATGACACCTCTTAACTTACTGCTACAAGCTGATAATGGTCAGAAAAGTATGATTTGAACTATAACAATGCAATCCCACTAATGCCAATATAAATTTCAAGCCAATTAAAGAGAATGTTGTTAATAAGCATCAATAAGGTCCAGTAACTCTAATACAAAGGTGCAACCAGATGATAAAAGCAAGAACAGAGGCATCCATTAAAATGGGTAAAAAATAATAAAAGAGGTTTTCCTGACTGTGAAAGGGGGTCTTGAGAAGGGATAAACAGCAAGGGGCCAAAAGATGTCTGTCACCAAAAGAGAAAATACAACAGTAATGTCTATAATTTAGATAAATGTAGGTCAGAAGGAAGTCATCATTAGCCCTTGAAAGCTGTTCTTCCTCAGTGGACACTCAAAGATAAACTTCACTGCTTTGTCCAGCAGGCTGGCCCTCCAGCACAGATGCTCTAAGTATATGCTACTGATGATCAGAGGTTGTGAGCGAAACAAGCCTGTTTAACCACTGTTATCACAGAGACACACCCTCACGAAGGTTCATTCATAACAAGCAAAGCAGGAAAACAGCACTCACACTTACACAATCAGACAAAATCCTAAACAGGATACTGAACTGAAAAAAACAGAATGTAGATTGATTTCATTTGAATCTTAAAAGTGAGACTGATTATTCGTTGGCTAACTGCTAGCTGGTCAAACTAGTTCTTAAGACAGTTGCAAATGGCTCCAGATGTAAAAAGCTAAACAGGCTATAAACAAACAACACCATGGTTGCATGGCTCCAAACCTCTTTTATCAGAGAGGTTTGAAGCCATTAAGCTTCAGACAATTTTTATCATTAATTTTTAATAATTTAATTTAATAATTAATTTGTAATGCTTTTTAAAACGTCTCTTTTGGATTGTGTTTCTTTATTTGGAATATAGTTTTGATAAATGTTTAAAGATGAACATTTGCTACTTTTTAGTTGAGACAATTGCAAGATCATAGCAAAATGAAATAATCAAATAAACAAGCATATAATAATTAGGCATGTCCCGAGCCAATCTCAAGGACCAGGATTGGTGTTGGCTCTTTTAAGCCTGATCCTTATCTTGATCCGGTGTCCTGCAGTAGGTGGTGGTATGTTCCTTTAAATATGGCAAGCCAAAGTATTCATATACACCTAGTTGGGCGTCTGATTGCACACTGACCCCTCAAAAGCATGCGATTTCACAGGAAAACACACGTCCTGTGCGCGACGTGTGATTTGCAATAAAAATGTGTGTTCTTAATGTGCGGTTTGAGGTCACAGAAAACGTCGGAAATTTACGTTTTTGTATCAAAACCCTCATCCTCAACATGTGATTTGCTATTAAAACGTGTATTTGCTTTGGAGTAATCGAAAACTTGTGTTTTTGACGTACGTTTATTAAAAACAATGGGCGTCATAAAAGAAACTGAGTTGGACAAAATGATATGAACATGTAAAAAGGTAAACCAAACAGGCAGTGCAGGCAGTCTGTCTGAAGTATCCAGATAGGTGAAAAGAACGTGCACTCTTCTTAAGTGTTCTCAAAATTGCATGTCAAAAGAGTGTGTTCACTTTTTATGGCCTGAGTCTGTCATGTTTTGTCCACTATACGGGGTATTACAGTGATGCACTGCTATCACATACATATTATTTTTTCCACTCATTTATGCCTTAATTAGGAGATGTAATGTCATTTAAAAACATGTTTTTTTTCATAATAACCCTCTACGGTACGCAATATGATATCAATGAGGAAAAAATTATTTGTGATGTTTTTCCTGCTTGAAGTTGGACACTATAACAATATCAATAAACATTTTTATAATTTTTATATTTATTTATTTTTTAAAAGTTTGTTGCCTCAAGGCAACATTGTACCACAGTGGACAAAATTAAACATTTGATATTTTCATGCAGAAAAAATTAATCAATTTATTTAAAACACCAATTTTATTTAATCAAACATTTGAACAAATAGATTTATCACACTTTTGATGTTTTACACATCTCATATTTAACAAAAAGTAAGATTTCATACCCGCATGTTGCTTTCAGGCAACACTGTACCATCGCAGATCACAAGTATAACCAAACTATCATATCTGTTATCATACCAAAACATTATAATTAGTGTTGTTTCAAAGTAAAAAAAATAAAATTATCATAACCTTATGCCTATATATAACTTTTCCTTACAAGCATGCACATACATACACAAGCACATGCATGTAAAATCTCCTTCCTCACTAATGACTCCTCACTGCTTGTGAAAGCTGAGGAAGCACTTCCTCTCAACAGAATATGTGGAGATATTGTATATGAATTACAATTCTTATAAATGCATTACAATATCGTGCAAAAATTCAAATACATTTAGATAATTCTAACTTTTTTCTTACAAATATCATATACATGTATGCTATTCTATATGCCTGGTATGGCCGTATGTGATTCCATTACTGTACAATGTTGCCTTGAGGCAACATGCAGTTTTTTGTAATTTCCTATGATATATTTGATGATATATTATGAAAAGTTTTTGAAGATACTTCTTTACTAATCAGTGAAGGTGATTCAGATTTTTGTTGGCAATTATATGAATGAAAATTGATGAAAACTGCACCTTTCTCTGGACAAAATATGGAGTCATGTGACATGTGCACGTCCTGAAAGAGGGAACAAAATAGACCCCTATGGGTCATGTGACCACTTTTTTGCAATTTCATTTGTTAGTATTTGACTTCTTCTTTACTAAGATAGCATTGATTCATTAAATGGGTAGCTCATTTTATTTAAAAAAACAAAAATAGGCTGTGTTGCCTGGAGGCAACACTGCACTGCTATCACATACATATTATTTTTTCCACTCATTTATGCCTTAATTAGGAGATGTAATGTCGTTTAAAAACATGTTTTTTTTCATAATAATGACGTCATTAAAACAATATGTTTTTACCATTAGAATATATTATTGGTACAGTAAGCGCTGCTGGTGTCGCCACAGTCCTGAGATAAACAAGGATCTGCACGCTTAGGTTAGGCTATCCAATAACTGCACTCAGTCCTAGAGGATATGACTCATTTTGAATTATCTGGGTTGGGAATATTTCTCTCTCTCTCTTTTTTTTTTTTTTTTTTTTTTTTTGAATGACTTGATTTAACACTTGATGGCTGTATAGGAAAGTGAAGTAACTATGAAAGCAATACAAACATTGCTGTTTAATTTGTTCATGAGTAAAAGTAGATTCTGTTTTAATATTTGTTTTCGGTCATATGAGTAATACATTAGAAAATGTAAATATATGCGGTCTGTGTACTTTTGCGTCCATTCGTTTGTTTGTTTTTTCAAAATGAGTCATATCTTCTGGGTCTGAGTGCAGTTACTGGATAGTATGATTTAGTAGACTGATTGGAGGTTAATCATAATAAACATGCTGCTACAATTAAAACAATAACATTAAGATACATTTAAAACAGTATATTTCTATTATCCCTCCTGCAGTAACTTCAGCAGCATGCACATCTTCGTTTATCTCAGGACTCCCTGGTGAAAAAACCAGCATATGCTGGTAAACATGTTTTGATGCTGGGATGCTGGTTAGGTATGTTTTGGTGCTGGTTTAAGCTGGTCCTTTGCTGGTTTATGCTGGTCCTTAGCTGGTTTATGCTGGTCCTTACCTAACCAGCATCCCAGCATCAAAACATGCCTACCAGCATATGCTGTTTTTTTCACCAGGGCTGTGGAGTCACCAGCAGCGCATAATGCAATGATATAATCTTCTAATGATAAAAACATATCATTTTAATGACATTTTATGTCATTATTACAAAAAGAAAAATATGTCAGTTAAACAACATAACATCTTTTCATCATGGCATAAAAGGTTGAGCACACTCCAATATGCGTTTTCCGTAAACCCATAGGCAAGTCACACATCGAGGATGCATGTTTTGCAATGCAATTGCATTCAGTGTGCATTCAGATGCCCGACCAGGCATATATGAATACTTTGGCTTGCCATATTTGAATGGGTTTGCCAGCTGCAAGAGTATCGGATCGGGACTCTGTATCAGCAGATACTCAATATTCAATGAATTGGATTGGATCAAGGGCACAAAAAAGTAAAAAAAAACTTAATCGGGACATCCCTAATAATAATATATGTGAGTGGAAGAGGTTTCCTATGATGTGCTATGATGTTTAATGTCCCTCATATCGTCTATCGTCCCATTTAGACGTTAGCAACCATTTTTTTCAAGACACAAGAGCTTTAAGAAACATGAGTAGGGTATTACTGATATATTTTATGTCATAGAATTAATCATGAACATGTCTTGAGCTTGTGTTAACTATAGATCGTATGTCATTTAACCAAAATGGAAGTGTTCAAATGCTATATCGTTTCCAGGTTTTAGGATTCAGTGGGGGTGTCCAATCCTGCTCCTGGAGAGCCAACATCCAGCAGAGTTTAGCTCCAAGCAGATTTTGGCCCTAATGCACTTGACTGCATTTTTTTATCTGGTTCAGGTGTGTTTAACTAGGATTGGAGCTGACCTCTGCAGGATAGTGTCCCTCCAGGAATAGGACTGGACAAACCCTGCTCCACAAGAATATTCTGAAGTACCAATTATTCGACAGAACTTGTAATAAATCCTTAAGCTGCAATCACATCAGGATTTGAGCATGTGAAAATACTTTAGACTGCAACACTGTAGCTTTTAGTTTTAAGCCCAGTATCTGATGTTTGTTATTCAAATCACAGGTCAGAGTTTACCAAAGTTAAATTCTGGTATGCAGGAGGATGAAACTTTAACTTTTCTGGTAACATTCAGATGGATGGAAGTGAATGGAGGGTGAAGTCTAGTGTGACTGCAAATATAGTAAATGTTTAAATGGATTGAATAAAGTAAACATACACATTTATTTGCACTGCACATGACACACATGACAGGATGTGATTCATGTACAAAAGCAACCTCTGAAAAAGAAGCTTTAACAAAATAGCTGTGTGTAACAAGACTATAACTACTGAAGATGAAAGCAGAGCATGTCCAATGAAACAAGTGCAAACCATAGATGTCAAGATGCTTAAACTGGAAAGCTGGTTAAAGACCTCATACACTTTTTTCAGCTAGGATGATAATATTATCCAAATAAATCACAAGTTATTCCACTAAATTCCACAGTGAACATTTCCTATATTGTCCTCTGAAAGGGGACATTGCAAAAACATATGTGACCCTGACATATGAAAACATATGTGACCCTGACATATGAAAATGACATATGTGACCCTGGACCACAAAACCAGTCGTAAGTAGCATGGGTATATTTGTAGCAATAGCCAACAATACATTGTATGGATCACAATCATAGATTTTTCTTTTATGTCAAAAATCATTAGGATATTAAGTAAAGATCATGTTCCATGAAGATATTTAGTAAATTTCTTACCGTAAATATATTAAAACTTAATTTTTGATTTAGTTTTTGCATTGCTAAGAACTTCATTTGGACAACTTTAAAGGTGATTTTCTCAGTATTTTTTTGCACCCTCAGATTACAGATTTTCAAATAGTTGTATCTTGGTCAAATATTGTCCTGTCCTAACAAACCATACATCAATGAAAAGCTTAATTATTCAGACAGGAAGCAAAGTGGGAGAGAGAGAGGATGAGACTGGGGAAGGTCGGGATTCGAGCTCAGGATGCCCGTAGTACAATGCTAGCCCACAAGGCTATCTCCGCCGACCCACCTATTGTTTCATTGATCTAGCAACACTTCCTGAGGCCACAGTTTCTGTCAAAGGTAAGGAAACATTTACATTTTGCAACATTAAATTACATCTGTGTGCTCTCTGTTGACAGCTGACCGGCAGCGTGCCAGCCTGGAATCCAGTGGAATCACAAACACATCTGTCTTCAGTGAGCACTGGATACAGGACAACATGCCCTTCATCACTGATCACACTCCACATTTTTCTCTCCATTTATATGGACAGTATTTTTGTTGCTGTGTTTTTGGGTTGTGTTTCATGTCTTTGAAATTATGTACTCAAATTACACTTATTTATTTGATGTCTGATCCACTCACAGTTTTGTTTCCCTACTATATTGATGGTTGTTACTGCACCTTAAAGGAACCTGCTGCCTTGTGTGGAAGGGGACTAGAGGTGATTTCGCAAGTCATCTTTATCAACTGAACTAAACATCAAAGGACTTCAAGACCTGTTTTGAGGCCCCACACAGTGAATTACAAGTTAATGAAGATAGGTAGAAGTTCTTCTAACATCAGTGATTCTATATTACTCTTTCTATTTTTTCTCTCACCTGTTTTGTTATCATGGTGGTGCAATTATGTTGACCAAAACACTGGGATGCACTGTCAGAGATGGGCAACTCTTCTGCTTCTTAACACTTTTCATCACAGCAAAACAATCTAACCTTAACAGTTTATTGTCCACTCACTGTTGCCTTTGTAGTAATTGTCCACTCATTGTCACCCTTATAGAGTTACTTATTTATCACAAAACGTTTAATATTTCATACAAAATTGTGCACTTCAAAGAATGTTTTCAGCAACTATATTAGGAACACAGTCGGAATCAGCCATGGAATGTTCAGTCCATTCAACTTCCAAGGAAGTTTTCCCAGCAATTCTGCAACAGCTGTGGCAATACAGCAGTGTGAAAGAGTTTCACTGGGCTCTGGAGGGTTACTCACTCTCTCCAATTAAGAGCTCAGGACACCAGCGGAGCTGTGGAGCCCCTCCACCAGAGAGGCTAAGTAAAATTTTTGAAGGCAGACGTTTCTCTGGGAATTTCTTTCTGTCGTAAAACAAAGTCACACTTATCCACGGAGCTTACTGAGTGGAAAAGATAAATTAGAGCATTTCCTAAGGATCAAGAGTTTGTAAAGTGCCATGTCCATGAAGCTCTTCTGTTATGAACAGCTTGCATGGTCAAGTTGTGTTATTTGTATAGCTCTTTCCATAACAAATGCATGTTTGGATGTTACATTGTCTTGGGCTCTGATGCACAGGGAATCTAGCATTAAATCAAGAAATCTCCTTTTGTCTCTTTGAGGGCCAGTGAGCAGTCACAGGTAGCTGAGTCTGTATTCTAAATTAAAACTGAGAGAGTGACTGAACATCAAACATTATTAGGAAGACTACTCCAGAGTTTAGGTACTTTAGTTTTATGACCTTGAGAAATGAAATGAAAATGCTATATTGTAGCACAGAACATTGGTTAATATAAATTAAATAGGTCATTTAGGGCCTTAAGTATGCAATATTTTAAAATCGATCTTTACACAACATAAAGACGAAAAACTGAGGTGATAAACTCATATTTTCTTGATCTGATAGTAACTCTTTCAGCTGCCTTTTAAACAAACTGTAGCTTGTTTATTGGAAATGCATGACAAACATCTAGTATCATCTAGCACTACAACAATTCAGTTTCGGGTTCATGAATGCGTGAAGTAGCTTTTCTGCATCAGAAACATAACATTCCATATCGCCTGGCAGTGTTTCTATAGTAAAAGAGCTGTTTTGGTAAATTGTGAAATATGATCGTCAAAAAACAAGTTGCTGTCTAATAGGCTATAACACCTCTGTCTGTGGAGGATGGAGAAACAGTACATGTTTATAGATGCAATTTGTATTACAAGATCTTATGTGTACAGGTGTTTGGTTCAACTATCGTTTGATCATAATTTAACAAAAGAAAATTCTAGTCTTCAATGTATTTTATTCACTATGTTAAAGGGTTACTCCACCCCAAAAAGAAAGTTTTGTCATTAATCACTTACCCCCATGTTGTTCCAAACCTGTTAAAACCTTCGTTCGCCTTCGGAACACAATTTAAGATATTTTGGATGAAAACCGGGAGGCTTGTGGCAGACCACTGATGGCAGATGGGCTGTTTTGACAATGTCTTTCACACTTTTCTGGGTCTTGACAGTGGTATTTACCTGGCAGTCAGTGGGACAGCCACAAGCCTCCCGATTTTCATCCAAAATATCTTAAATTGTTTTCTGAAGATAAACAAAGCTTTTACGGGTTTGGAATGACATGGGGGTAAATGATTAATGACAAAATTTTCATTTTGGGGTGGAGTAACCCTTTAACCTGGATGATTTAAACCAGGGGTTCTTAACTAACTAATCAAGGTCTTTGGGATTACTAGAAAGATACAAGCAGAGGAGTTTGATCAAGGTTGGAGCTAAAGTATGCAGGAAAGTGGACCTTCCCTCACGTCTTGATAATCATCTAGGTATTATCAAAAAATTTGAACATCAAAATCAATCGCAGGCGGCAGATCATTTTCTTATTTAGCGCCCAAACTCACAATCTACCCAACACTGTTCGGGACGCAGACACACTCTGTCAGTTTAAATCTAGATTAAAGACCCATCTCTTTAACCTTGCTTACACATAACACATCAACATATTTCCATAATTCAGATCCGTTAAAGGATTGTTAGGCTGCATTAATTAGGTCAACCAGAACCGGGAACACTTTCCATAACACCCGATGTACTCAGTGCATCTTCAGAAGAATGGCATCTACGCTAATATCAGTCTGTTTCTTTCTTATTCCGAGGTCACCTTAACCACCAGATCCAGTCTGTGTCCAGATCATATGGTCACTGCAGTCCCCCGGATCCAGTCCGAACCCAGCCCAGACGGTGGATCAGCTCCTAGAGACGACCTCTACAGCCCTGAATATCAGCGGAGACCACATCGACTAGATGAGCCCCAGAGGCGGATCCCCAGTGAAGACCTCGTCACCTAGATGGCTATTCTGTCACCGATGGAGTTTTGGTTCCTTGCCGCTGTTGCCTCTGACTTGCTTAGTTGGGGACACTTTTTCTCCAAACGATATCATATACTGTTTGAACTGAACTGAGCTGGATGATGACATCATTGAATCCAATAATGAACTGCCTTTACCTGAAAATTAAGTGTTTACTGTTGCCCTTTTGCATTATTGATACAATATTTCCTATTTAACACTGTACAGCCGCTTTGTCACAATTGTGTATTGTTAAAAGCAGTATTTATATAATAGTGACTTGACTTGACTTGACCTTGAGGGCCAGTAAATCAAGAAACCTCTGATTTAGATGTTTCATCTGGTCTAGAATCACAACCATTTTTTTTTTCCAGATCATCAGACTAAAAATCAGGAACTAGACTGTAACTGGAAGATGAAATGAGTCACCTTTTGGTTTCCTTTCACCCCAAATGATTGGATCTCTTCAGAAGACTTGAATTAAATGACTGGAATGGACTACTTATGCTGCCTTAGGTGCTTTTCGAAGCTTCAAAGCTTTGGTCAACATTCACTTGCATTGTATATGAGATATTCTTCTAAAATCCTTTGTTTGTGTTCTGGGGCCCAAGTTGAATCAATGATGAGAGAACTTTTATTTTTAGGAGAACTATTCCTTAAAATGCATGGAATCCTGGCAGACCAGTTACAAGTTGATTGAGAGGTATTTTAAACATTTTAGACATCTGACAGCACATACCTGATGGAATTAAAGAGTTTCTGTCCCATGACAGTTAAAACCTCATTCTTTGTTTAACGTAGTGCAGCTGGATCACTCCTGTGTTGCAGAGCAGTTTAAACTATGACTTTTAAAGCAATGACTTCTGTTGCAATTTAAGAAAATATTTCTGTAGGGGTTTAAAAGACTTTCAGAGCTCTTATACTTTACACTGATGAAAAATGAACAGAATAGCTATTAGGCCTATATGATGACTGAAATTAGCTCAGAAGGGCTTTGGCAGTTCATCTTACATGAGGACGTCGACTTAGAGTTTATTTTCATATTTTAACCATCTTTTTTAATTTTGACTTTAATAAAAAGGAAGGAATGTTGGAATGTGCGACAAAGTGACTAGTACTACAAAATATTACGAAACTCATCAAACTGCCTCTTGTATATATTCGTGCTGTTGTTTTGCTACCAAAATGGTCACCTGGATAATGTCATTAAGGAATAGCTTTTGATAGTTAAAAGTGACCTTGCATCGTCAAACACGATGAATAATAAAATGACTAATGAATACTAAAAATAAATAATTGAAATAATGAGTGCTTTTAAGCATTTCCAAATCAATCCTCCTCGGTTGGCCCGATAGCACAAATGTGATCTCACATCAGTGTTGCTTTCACAGGGTGCAAATTGTTCTCATCATCAGCTTATGGGAATATCCCATACAGTGTCTTTAATTGTACCTTCAAAACCATAATCATGAGAGAAATAAGCTTCAACAACCAAGTGAAACAGCAACTAGTGTCATGTCACTGATCAACAGTGCTGATATTAAATCACTGGTGGGACTTCTTCTTTAGTCTTCTTTTTCCCCATTTTTAGTGAGCAGTCTTGTTTTGGGATAAAAACAGTAGATATCATACCTTCTTCGATGTTCTATGAATTTCCCAACCCACAAAAGACTGTACCTGCCATTTCTAGACGGGCAATGTTACGTCTTTGTGTAAACTATTTATCTTGGCTCATGATACATGTGCACAGATTCTTGTCTCAGGGAATTTTTGGGTTTTTCCTGTTTCTGGCAAAAACGGAATTGTTCTCATAAATGCCACACGCTCCAGACATGCCATTAACATCTTTTGTTGGCGTGTGAGTTAACAGTTTAACAGTCAGTGAACCGGCAAACCATCAACGTAACACAAAAAGCTGACAATTTTGCTGATACGGCATGCATCCTGAGCTTCTGAAAGATAATCTATACAGTACTTTACAGCGAATGCAGTAATTTGCTTGGTTATTGATGTTTTAATCTTCCTTGTGAGTGAAAACCAGAAAAATAAAACTATAATGGATATTATGAACAAAGTTGATATTACATGACACTTCCTTAATTGTTGGCTGTTTTATTTGGTTGTTGAAGAGCACTAATGGGTTTTAGAGGGTTGATATCCTATTAAGCCCTTCCATCCATCCATCCTTTTTCCAGACTTGTCACAGGGATGCTGGAGTTTATCCCAGTGTCTCCTCGGGCTGTATGCAGGAAAACACTGCACAGATAACTTTAAATAACTTTAAGTATTTTTTGGCCAGCATTATTTGACTCGGTTTCTGTGAATATCTAAAATTAAAATTGTAACTTTTGACATGAGTTGGAAAAATCTGTCACCAGCAATAATGATACCCGCCCCAACTGATATGCCGATACGGGTCCATCTGCAGCCAGACAGCACCGATAAATCCATGCAAATGTACACACTTCAAAGTGAATCAAATGTGTCTGAGTGTGCCTCAACTTATTTTAACAGCTTAGAGAATGACATTGCAAAAATAAAGAGATCCAACACAATGTAAAGCTATCATACATATTGCCCAGTCACTTTATAGAGTTGTTCACACAAGAGTAGATGAAAATGAACATTTCGTTCTCAGAGTGTGGTCATGTCTCGATTGACATCTCTGCCCATGCTTGTTTGCATGTGTTGTGCAAGGCATGCCTGTGTTTGTCCTCCTGTGCTCATGCAGCTATCAGAACGACATGATTTTTTGGAGATTTTCTGTTCTTCCTTTATGTTCATCGGCAATGTAGAGATCAAACAACAAGCCGGAAATCTGCTATGCTGGAGCACCGATGCATACAGAGATCACACTTCTCTATAGGTTAGTTTGAATATTTCAGCAAAAGGTAATAAACCATTTCATCCAAACAGTAAATGATAAGCCATTTCTGAAAACAAAACCGAGATGGAAGAGGTTGACGTCACCTTTAAAGCAGTCATCTGTCCGCACACTGTATCGTATCCAAAATCAAACATCAATCAAAGGTGGCCTGAATCGTTACATAAAGGCTCATGTTAAAAGCAACATAACAAAGGCTGTTTTCAAGCGTCCCAGATGCAGTTCAGCTCATTTTAATTGTACAACCAGGTTCATGGATATTTGTCATGGTGAACATTTATTGTTTTTGAATGAGAGTTTGAATAACAGAGTCTAGGCCTAAATGGCAAAACAACACACAAATATATTATGGAGTGATGAGAAGAAGAAAAAAAAAAACACTAAAAATAAGGTTTAGTTGATGTACCCAACGACTGCAAATATCTCTTATTATCATTGCTATTAAAATATAGATTTATAGACGCTAGATTCCATAAGGCCCAGATAATAAATAAATAAATAACAAATAAATAAAGAAAATAAATACAACAAAACGGGCCACATTTCATTCAAACGAAAACTTAGGGGAAAAGGCCTTCACACACTAGAGCAAGCTTTATAGTGAGCTCTAGGTTAAAAGTGTTGTTTGTGTAACCAGTTCCTTCTGTTTAGCAAGCTGGATAGACTATTAGAGGCTATTTTCAGTAAAACCTTGTGAATACATAAGTTACTGTAGTAATCTGGTGACGCAAACATAGCAAAATACTGTACAACAGGTGATTTGTTCTTTAAATGATCACACATATACACATAAACATGATGAAAATTAACATGACACAAAAGAACACTTTGAATATAATGTAACATTCTACATGGATAGCAAAGGACAAATGTTAAAAAATGGACAATAACTAATAAAATAAAATATAGGAATAAAAACGATGTCAGTATCATAAAAGTGGTGCTGTAATTTTCCCAAATTGCCTTGCTTGAGAAGCCAATGAGCACGATCGACAAAGTGAGCCATATATTCAGTCATTCAGTAATAAATAGAAACATTTATATGAACGAAAAAACAATCTGATCTAATAGCTGTCTCATAGAATTAATGTCAGCTATACATGGCAACCTTACTACAAAACAGAATAAAGTGATTACGTGTGATTAATAGCTGATTGTACATGATTTGCTTCTTGTGAGTCTTTTTTTAGCATTTATTATTATT